>NW_009637778.1:2555-14633 GCF_000690535.1 Cariama cristata | reverse complement strand
GGTGCTGCCCCCTCCCGGGCCGCCGAGCCCGCCTGCTCCCGGGGCTGCGCCGCTGCCCAGCCTGGCAGAGGAGCCCGGTGGCACAAGCAGCTCGGGGACGTCCTTCACCGCCCTCGGATGAGGGTTTTTCCGTTAACTTGTCCAAGCTCCTTCCAAAGAGTCGTCTGGCGCTCACCACATGGTGAGGAAAGGGCTCTGCAGCTCAAACGCGTGTAGGTTAAGGACCGCTGCTCAGTTTTAACCAGCAGCTGCCTACTAGAGAGAAAATCGGCATCAGTATTCCCTTGGCATCCTCCCTCTGCCACTCTTAAAGACCTTCCTCATGTCCCTGTCACTCATCTGTCTTCCAGAGTAGAGATGTGGTTAACGTAGCCGTGTTGTTCCGGACCACGGAGGGGTCCTGCCCTCAGCCCTGAGCCCTTCCTCGCAGTCCTTTCCAAGACAGAGGGTGAGAACTGCACACTCAGGATGCGGTGCACAGCCAGTTTATGGCGCGGTGCTGGTCTCTGCTCTCCCGTCCTTTCCTTGAGCCTGGTTTGCTGCTGTTCCCCAAGCAAAAATTTCTGCAGGACTGTTTCACAACCCAAAGGTCTCATTGCTGAGTGAAAACAGTCAGCTAATGGCTCGTCTTTTGATGTTTTCCCATAAGTAACACTACATTTATCGACACTGAATTTCATCTACCAGTCTGCCTCATAAGATCCTTCTGCAATTCTTTACTCAGCCTTTATTGTATTATTATTACACTGAATAACCTCATCAGTGGATGTCACCTTCCCAAGTCATTACTTTTTCCCAAATTTTTTTTAATATATTAGGCATCCAGCTGTTGACTTCCCTCCACCAAAAACCCCTCCATTTAACTCTTCCTTTCCTGTCTTTTAAACAGTTGTTTGTCCACATGACAACATTCCCGCTTTTCCCATAGCAGCTTTTTTTCCTTAAGTGCCTTGAGCAAGGTCATGATCAAGTGCATTTCGGAAGTTCAAGCAGACTGTACGAACCAAATCCCCTTTATCCTCTGTTTGTTGATGCCATTAAAACAATTCCAATAGAGTTCTGAAGCACAACTTCCCTGTACAAAAGCTGCGTTGATTCCTCCCCAATATTTAGCCACTGATGCTGCATCATAGTGTCTATGAATTTGCCAAGTGCAAGTGCTATGTTCACCTGGCTGTAGCTTGCCACATCTGCCCTGAAACTCATTTCAGAAGCTGCCATCACATTTGCTGTGGGTACCGAGGGAGAGGTTACCATCCCAGCTCGTAGCTCAGTTTATTCATCCTTGAGCTCCCTTAGAGCCCGTAGGCAGCGCCGTCTGGTCCAGGCAACTTGTTACTGCTCATTTCAACTGAACTTTAATCTCTCCTAAAAGCACTTCAGTTCTAAACAGATTCTCTGTTGAGTTCTCCATATGGAAGTATTCCTGTGTGAACTCCTCCACCTCTTTCACAGTGAACACATATGCAAACAAGTCACTTGTTTGTTTTTTTTTCTGCTGGGACTTTTATCTTCAGGTCAGACCTTCCCTTTACTGTGCATCATGTCTACTGACTCTGGCAGTCTCCCTGCTCCCGATTTTTTCAAAATTATTTGTGCAAGTTTTACGACTCGAATGTTCTCCATAGTCCATTTTCCTTTGCATTATTTTGGAGTTTGTTTGTTCGTTTTCTTGCTTTTCCCCCCACATTTCACCTGCCAAATCTTATTCTGTCTATCTTCTACATTTGGACACAAGTTGAGTTTTTAAAGAATTTCTTCTCACTCTATGAGCATTCCACTCACTGCTGTTTAATCACACCAACCTCCTTTCGTCCTCTCTCAGTTCTCTTTTGATGAGTGGCAAACATTGGCTCCTGGCCCCACTGTGGTGTCTTACACTGTCTCCACACCACCTGCAAGTATTTAAGTCTTTTAGCTGCCCCTTTTACCTTCAGCAGTTTCATTTAAAATTAAAAATCACCACCACAGAGGAAAACTTGAAAGTTTTCATCCTATGGGTGTATTAAAGGCTCAAATATCAAAAGGTAAACACTGAGCCCTGCAATACATTCTATTTCAGATCTTGTGTTCCTTAAGCTAGCCATGGTTTTTATCAGTTTGAATTGTGACTTTTGAATGTTTGGGATTGGTAATACCACCCTACTTTGATATGAAGGAGTACCTGGGGGGGGAGAAGTATCAACATGTCATGGTGTGTTCACCTCTCTGTTACAGCCAGCATCAGCAACACCGCAGGTTCCTAACATGAGCTGGATTTGTCACTTTGCAACTGTGAGAGAAATCTTTCTCCAGACTCTCCCAAAGGGCCTGGAAGCCCATAGGGTCCTCTTGGAAGTGCCTTACACCAGACACATGTTCACCCACTCCTGGTGACTCAAGATCAACCATCATGACCCAGGCTCAGACCTCCCCATCAGCTGCACAAGATGCTACATGTGTTCACAAGGATACACAGCACAGCTGGTGGCAAAGCCAAGCCAAGCCATCAGGACTGCACAGGCCTGAACAGCCAAATTCTGTCTCCCAAAAGCACACGAATCAGCAGATCCTCTAGGAGCTTGCCAGGCAACACAGCTTAGAGATAGACAGTGGTACAACAGGCTGTGGAGGTGCAGAATTCCCTGATCCTAACCCCACTGCTCTCATTCTCTCTCTCTCTCATTCTCCCCCCGCCCATCCCGCTCATAGCCCAGCAAGTGAGACCACATTTCCCCCAACAAGTCCTCTGGAGCTCCTCTTTTAAACAGATGTTCCTATCTAGGAAGCCTGTTTTGGTCCACAAGTGAAATAGGGGTGTGTACAAAGAGTATCCCATACTTCTGAGAACCAAAAATAAAAGATACAGATGCAGGGTTTTTTTTCCTTGCAGGAAACATCTTAGATGGAAAGTATCTCCATCAGAGTAAGTCCTTGAAAAGTCAGCTCATTTACCAGCACTGCACAGGCCTGCTCCAAGATAAATGGCCATGTAGTCTAACCCTGTGCTTCTTAAATACTTGCCCATATGAGGATATCCATGTCAGTTGGGTTTCTTTAAGACAGGAAAGGAGGTCCTTTATGAGAGCTTCATTCTCTGAAAAACCATATAGGCTATATGAAGCAGAGCTGCCATGTTCAAGTATAGCTGGTTCCTTTCTGACACACCTTACAAACAGAGAAGATCTCTTTAAGTTAAAGATCTTCTGCCAGAATCACTGATCTCAGAACTTCTCACATCCATCAGGAAAAAACGTTCTGCAGGAAGTGACACACTTACTGCAGTCCTCGGGACCTTTCTAAGAGTCAAAATCCCTGTCGGCACTTCCCTCCCGTGGCCCGAGGACAGTCCGGAGTCAAAGGTTACCCACTGAACTCAGAACCTGTGTTATTTCACCAAGCCCTTTCAGGATGTCTGGGCATCATTCGGTTGATGGTCTAACAGACCTCTAACCTAGTGGGAGTCTTCCCTCCCCACCTGCTTCGCCCCTTCCTCCTGTCCCCTTCCCTCCCCCATTCACTGGGATCAGGACTGCCCTAAGCACCCACCACCCTAGTTTTGCAGACTTTTTAGCTCGAGTCTCACCCTTCCCTCATTCCCTTCATCTGTTGCTCAAGAGGAATCTACCTGTTGCCCCATCAGGACTTCCTCTGCAGTCTATTGTTCTCATTTCTCATTGCAGCAACATTACAAACATTAGGACATTTGCCCTGCTCAGTGCTGCAGAAGTGTTTAAACGCTCTAAGACTGCACTTCAGTTTGCTAAACGTGATTACTGGTAATACAATGGAAAACTGGCATGATAAATATCAGCCTTTTAAAAAGATAAGAAAAAAGAGTCAATACTTCTGCCCTTTTCGATGGATTACCTTGAATAAAAAAAAAGTTATTCCTTATATCCCATTTTATATTCATCAAAACCTGTGCAGTTCATTTAAAGCAAATAATTGAATGTTTCCTTAAAAAACAAACTATCACCCATTACAGGAAAATTTGATTAGGTCCTGCTTGACTTCTTCATACTTAAGGGCGTTTTAGGCTGCCTAAACAGAAAAGTTACAGTATAACCATGATTTAAGAGTTGCAGCTTGACAATGTGCCTACCAAGGGAACTTCCAGCAGGAAGCTTCAGAAGTTCTTTGTTATTTCCTAAGATATGCTTAAAGCCAAAGTATGAAAACCCACCCAAATACTAATAATTAAGAACTTCCTGTGCAGATATTAGAAACATAATATAATATTGGAAGTCCACAGCAGTTCAATTTTCTAACAAATTGAATACAAGCAAGACCAACATTGCAACATGAAGTGGCAAAGTGAACCCTGATTGAAAAATTAAAATTCTTAACGGCTTTTACAAAAAAAAAATTTAAATACCTATTTCACTAAGCACTCCGAGAAAGGCTCTGCATTAAGCATTCAGCAGCTCACATTCTTCTACTGAGAAGCAAGACTAACACCTGGCACTAAATTATCCATTTAGTTCTTCAGGAAACTCAGCTCATATTCCTTATATTTCTAAGGCAAAAATGAAAAAGAAAAAAAAAAACTTTCAGATTATGCATGACAAAGTCTGAAGAGAAAAACAGGCATGTACTCTGCAAGTCAAATCCTCCTCCCATATTTTTACTCATTACTACATCAAAAAAATCAAAAATGGATTCTTGGATTGACGGCATCTCTTTAAAAAATGAATAAATAATTCAAATTACCAAATATTAGATCATTTAAACGTATCTGCACATCACTATAGTATTTGCTATGCTTACAGGGAAGCCACGAGGGCAACCACATCCACACACAGCTGACTACCTGAGCTTCCCTACAACTACTTTATATACAAAGGTTTCATAACAAGAAAGCTAATTCAGCTTTCCAAAAATACTGGTTGCTGACAGCATGGTCTCCAGCAGCCCTTCTCTGAAGGCAGCAACACGCTAGAGCTTGCCTGTATGCACAGATCCCAGATGGTTCCCTATACTCCACTCCAGTTTCTGGTGCACTGGTTCCTACTCCGTAGGTATTTCCAACGTCCAAGCCTGACTGTGCTCTGAAAGCAGCTGGAAGGGAACGGGAGAAAGCTAGAGAGCAGACAATGATTCATTCCAACCTTTACTTTGTTTGCCCCCCCTCTTTTTTTTTTTTTAAATATAACTTCCATGCAGAGTTCCCCAGAGTAACTGCTGATGTCGGAGCCTGCCTTCTGGCCTTGGCACTGCCACAGATACTTCTAGCCACATGGGAGGAAAAGCTTTTGCTACATGACCTTTTTTTTTGTTTGTTTTAAACTTTTAGGCCAACAACATGTTCTCATCTGAACATTACAGTTAATGAGTCCTATCAAGAATTTCTAACAAAAACTGTACATGAGTTTACAAATGTATTAACATATAAATAACGAGAAGCTTCCTGCCTGGAGCCTCCACAGTAGTCTTTTTGCTTGAGAATATAATACTGGAAGGGTAGACCCAATCCCTTTCCACAGCACCAGTCAGAGCTGGCTTAGTCCAGTCAGCTGTTCTGCTCAAGCATCACAGGGTTTTTCTTCTTCAGTGCCTCTGGCTTCAATAAGCAGTCTGTCATTACTGTGCAAAAGCAAGAGTCCAATGCCTTTGAGAAGGAATCCTGCTGCTAAGAGGCCTGTGCCACCCGGTCATCGTTCCGGTCCGAGCTCTTGCTGGAAGGTCCGTTTCTTCTCCCGACAGTGTTTCTTGTGAGCAGGCCAGTCTTTTTGCTGGCATTGTGACCCACAGTACCTCGCTACCTGGCATCGGCCACAAATGTTGAATTCACGTAACTAGGAAGAACACAAGACAGCGTTAGTGAGACTGCTCAGTGCCAAGGAGCACCCCTACATCATTTCCCAAACAGGTTTATGATCAGTTCTTTTGCATCTATCACAAATATGAGCATCTCACCATGAGCATCAGAATATCAAAAGGTTTTGAAGTGATTGCATTTGTTTGATTTTGCAACTGCTCTTGCAGAATGGGCTTAACAGACAAAATCTTTGAGCACTTCACATTTGTTCTCACAATGCTACTGTTTTGTCAACGTAAGTTCTGCTTTAATTTGCAAACATTTGTTCAACTACAAACATCTTAAATGCAGAAATGATGAGGAGGGCTGCACAAGCTCAGCCATTGCCAAACTTACAGTTATTCACGAAGCTTTTGTATGCAGACCCAAATAAAAGGTAAAGCTCATTCTCTTTCAAATAAAGGGCATTTAAGATCATTCTTGCAAACTTTCCCTTCCCCATAGAAAATAGTGGATCACAATGATTTTAGCCTACTCAGCATTTTTTATCATAAGAAAAGCCCTTGTTATTCATAGCTAAGGACGTCTGCCTGACAAAGAGGCACAGCCCTTGGACATCTCATTCTCTGCTATTCTCTGCTTATGTACGTTGCTTTGTTTCATCTACCTACAGCGAAGAATTAGAACTACCTTTCCTCACAGTTCTCCCCTGAATAAAGGCCACTCAAATTCACCCTCTTCTCATGAAAGCTTAAGCATGTTATTTTTTTGATTCCACTGCCGCTCAAAACCTCTTACAATGCTTTCTCCCGTCTTATACAGCTGCTTGCTCATTCCACCTCCGGGTCCCTAGAGGAATGCTTCCACCTGTCTTTTCGTACACTCTGCAGAAATCACACTCCTCCCAGTAAACCACTAGGTCATTTACTGTTCCAATTCAAAACTACATTTTCTCAAACAAAAAATTACCATAGGGTCTGAAGATTCATACCAAAGAAAACCCAAGTTAAAAAGAATTATCGCTTTTAGCAACCGAATGGCACGTGTAAAGCTTTACATCTTAAGGAACAAATCCCCAGACACACATGGTAGCCCGAGTCATTACATGTTTACTTTCAACTCTTTCGAACACACCTGTTTTTCAATCATTGTGCATGGGGGGTAGTGACATTCATAGTATGTGCATGAGTTCTCTTCCTCCTCCACAACATCCCCGTTAGCATTGTAATATCGTGTTACATTCAGTACAGGAAACTGCTCTTCTATAGGATCTGTAGGAAGCTGTTGGATTGCCAGCCAATACAGACTTTGTTCCCTGTGAAAAACAAGTACAAATTTGGTCCATAAATTCATAATAAGCATACAGAGAAATTGATTCCAAATTAATTAATCAATTAAGTAGGGTTAACATTGTATTTAAGCCTCAGACCACACATAGTCCTCATATATTGGATATTTTTAGGGTTATTTTAGCCTAAATGCAAAAAAAGTTTAAAAATACCTATCAAGCAACATTTACACCAAGTAAAATTATTTCTATGTGAATGGCTTGAAGTCTGTTTCTTGTTCTTGAACTCCCAGAACCATTGGGAGCATCACTGTAGCATCATTGTCATTCACATCATCTTCTCAAAAATCAGCTTAATAAGATCTGAACATCCCTATCTTGTGGGTGCTGCAAGTGTTTCAAGAGAAGTGTCTAGTGTGTTGTTCGGTCTGTGGGTCTCCCACTAAAAATGAACATGCCTGTGTCACATCATAGATTAAGCAAATCCATCTTGCTGACTTCTACAGGTTGTGTTGGAATTTCGATGCCTCAGGACGAGGGCCACAAGCCAGTAAAATCAGCAGACTTAATTCAGCGTGTCCAGATGTCATCACTTAAGTGGAAGAGAAAGCAGGCTTTCTGTTTCACTGCAGTGATGACATTTGGCACAGCAGGATCTCCACATAATAATACCATGGGGTTAAATGGTCCCTTCACAGCTAGCATGAACGGTGAGCGTTAACTCAGTTCCTGAGGTGAGGAAGCTAAGATGTATAGTAATGCGTAATTAGCCCAAGGTCAAATAAAAAAAAGGCTCTGCCAAGATGACCAATCACTAAGGGAAGGACACAACAATTTAAGATATTTTCAGTTTTTCTGATGGCAATCCCCTGCCAAATATTGATGTACCTTTGTTTACTAGAGATTTCTTCAGCTTTGGGTTTCCACCCCCAAGGAACTAGGCGCAGATTGTCTAGGCGGTTGTCCACTGTCACTGAATTCAGATGTACCACCTGAAATCCAGGAGCAATCCCTCCCCGGTGTCTCTCCCTGGAGGAGACAAAAACAACTTGAAGGTCAGTGATCAATAAGACTCCATAGCTAAAAAGCAAAGAATCACACTAATTCCAGAAGATACGCTGCATTCTAGCCTGCTGCCTGGTGTCACTGCAACAGTTGCAGAACAACTTGGGTTGCCATCAGATTACAGCGGCTACTTCAGATATATCAAGTCCCAGAAGAAGACTTGTTCCAGCAGGTTATTTCCATTATAAATGAGTTCAATCAAAAGACAATCATGGTATGGTATAATTGTAAACACATTGCAAAGAAAGGTCCAGAGACTACTACTCCAGTTACTGCAAGAGCATCTACATAATTATTGTGTTCCACAGAGCAGACTTGAAAGGTGCCAATACTGGTCTATTATTTTAATAGGAAATTCTATCAGACACATTTATGCAAGTTTGACACTGGTATGAAGTCACAGATTTGTTATTTATGAAGAAATGTCTCTGAACAAGCAACAGGGCAGAGGGTTCACCAAGTATGCAAATGCTTTTTAGACTCTAATTGTGCGTACGACACAGAAAGTCTGCAGTGACCCCACAATTGACCAAGAGACATCTGAAACTTGCTCAAAACCAAAGCAGGACTATTAGCAAGGAGAATGGCTGCACCTTAAGTTTTTATTGCCTTCTAACAGTTTTCATTTCCCATTCCACCTTCTTTTCATCTCTCCTTTCTCTATTTCATGAAGTATCAAGTTCACTATCAAGCACCCTTATGCCTGGACAAGTTTCCGTATCACTTCTTGCAGGCATGCCCATCCCACCTGAAATGTAAGGCTTGGACAGAAATTGTGTCTCGGTATATTTGCCACACCGTGATTAATTTCACAGCACAAGAGAACACGCTGGCAGCAATCAGGGACAAGGTAAAACTGACGGCGCTGTCTGAGGGTTTCCCAGTATCTCCTTCTAGGAGACCGTTCCAACAGCTACGTACAACCTTACCCGACTCTAGTTTGGATGCTGCTTTCTGCTCAGCGTTTATTGAACATTTCAGTTCAAATGGCTCATCCGATTCTGAAGAGATACGATTTGGCCAAGTTAAAAAATTCTCACTTTTTTTTCCCCCCTTTACAAAGCTCTAGCATTATCCAGCAGAAGAGGGAAATTCATTTCAATATGACTGAGGATGAAAAATGTAGTCTTTTGTCTTCTTTGTCAAAATCCATTTAGATAGGGTTGAATTCTATACCTTGGGGGAAGGAAAAAACCCCCAACACTTGCAATTCACATATGCCCCAAAACTTCCTAGAATTTAATGAGTAAAATTCCCTTGGAGAGGATACATGCAGCACCCACACATAGCCCATGCCCCAGCTCACAGGCAAAGCAATTCTTCCTCTAAGAGCAGCCCTGCACCAGAGCCGAGCATGGAGCCTCCTGCCAGGGAGTCTTCTGGGCCTCCACAAAACAGGGAGAAGGTCTCCCCTTTGAAGGTAAAAGGAATAAAATCCTTCTTTTGGAGAAAAAAAAAAAAAAACACCAAACCCACACAAAAGCAAAGAAACTATGGAAAGGAGTCTGGTGAAATGCCCTAAAGGAGGAAAAGCTACGTTTGAGCTGTTGAAGGCTACCAGAGGGTTTGGCAAAGGAAATCAGGAATCCCGAGGGCTACAAGTGGGAACCCAGGAGGTACACGGACCCAAACCGAGGAAGGTGAGCATCAGTCAGATACAGAGACAAGGAAGGAGTTAAGGTTCTTAGACTGAGACTAGGACAAAGTGCCAACAAGAGAGATTGGATAGGAACAAAGAATCTGTGAGGAGGAGACAGAAATTCAGAGCAAGAGCAAATTGTGCAGGGGGGAAAGGGAGGAGGGGAGTTGAAGACCAAGTAAGTTAAGACATATTTTTGAAATGGATTAGATAATGAGAGTTTAAGAAAGGCTGGAGCTGGGGAAAGAGAGAGGATTACAAGAGATTGTTCGTGACACCAGGAAGTCAGAGCAGAGTGGCACGTACCTATCACTGCTCCTACAAAGTCTAGATCTGCACTCACAGCCCCCCCCTAAGAAAAGATTGACAAAATCCACCACCGCAGTGAGCCCATCTGCCTCACTTTGTATACAACCACATTTGTCTGCATTGCCATCAGTTTTTCTATTACCTCAAGTGACAAAGGCCAAATTAAATGTGGAAATTGGGCCTTGCTGATGACTGGTGAACGTGTTAACATAATACTACTCGACTGAGACGCCAGAATTAGTACTGGCAAATTCAGGACAGTCCCTTTTCTCTGTACGTAACAAAGCAACCTTTGAATGCACAAGCATGCACCACTCCTCTCCCTAGATCTACACTTCAAAAGCGTGCAACATGGACCATCTCCAGGAGGTAGTCAGTCACGGACAGGCTCACGGAAGAATCTGCCTTGTTCCTTCCAGAAGGGGACAAAGAAGAAACAGCCTCAGTAACACCGCCAGCACTTCTGCAGAGCCATTACTTCTGCCTCCCCCAGCACACCTGAGCTCCTACGAGATGCCAGGCAGAACACTCAAACCAAAACTTTTCAGAGAATTAACTCGATACTGTTCTTTTCATATTTCAGCAGATAACTTAAGAACCGAGGCCCGTAACAGAACTGCTAAATACAGACAACAGCAATTCAAGTCAACGCCATAACTGAGTCGGTTATAGGCAGTATGATGGTAAGCGCTCTAAAAAAAAAAAGAAAATCAGGTCTTAGATGTCTTTTTGAATACGCAGTTAGTGATACTTATGACTAATCTCCTGATGCTGCTATTCCCCAGGAATATCACTACACCCAGACTGGGATTTTTATACAGGGAACTGTAGCAAACTGGGATTTTTATACAGGGAACAGGGTGAGAAAACGATAGACTTATCCGGCAGGTCCCTAGCGAGAGATATTCAAATCTTGCTTTGGAGGAGCTAACAGTCCACCCTGAAAGCACAGCAAGCACAAGAGACGCTGCAGGAAGTTCTTCTTAAAAGAATATTTGCAGCATACGTGGGTATTTTTCAGATCCTGGTTCCCATGTAGTACTGCAGCTCACCCTCTGCAGAGGTTAGCAGGAGGGCTTTGGGGGACGAGCGGGAGAAGGTGCCCATCATTGCTGCAGCTTCAGTAGCTACAAGTTTCCTATTGAGGGTCTCACTACATGAACAAAGATATCTGCTTAACTACATTTGAAAAAAAAATTTTAAAAGTTTAAAATCTGCTTTACTTGAAATAGCATCTACCACATGGCTACTCACTTTATCTTAAACCAGAAACATACAATCAGGTTAAGTTTTATCAGAGTGAGCTGATTTCTTGGGGTACATGTGGGGGAGAACAGTTAAATTACATTCCTATACTTGCAGTAATTCAAGTTCTTTGTTTTTAATTGACTCAAGAAGTAAGGCTGGCACTGGAAAGAGTAATGACTGGTACTGCCCATCTCTCCCATTTTTCAAAGGCTCCAAAACCTTCAGCGTTACTCCTTCTCGCAAAGGGAAGGACCTGCCACTAAAATATATCTCTGTTCTCTTCTCAAAGCAGTCTCCAGTGCAGGTTAAGTAAAACTGATCTGTTTAGGAGGAGCAGTAGCTACATAGCACCTGTAGCCAAAAGGCTTTCTAAAGACTTAGGAGACTCAGTCACAAAGGTATACTAACCTGCATTGTATTACCTTGTAATTAAAGATCACAGGAAAATGTACACAGTCGAAGGGATCAAACTGAATTTACAGAAATGGCTGAAACATTTCATATTTTCTAGTCGAAGAATTTGAGTTTGCAACTTCAGAACAGCAGCTCCGCTTGCCTGACAGATTAGGCTCCACTTCTGTGACTCTCAAAAATCCCTATTACACACACAATCTCAGATTTTTTTTTAACACCAGTGCATGCTAGAGTGACACAATTTGAATTACCTAACTGAATACGTTAAAATTATTTCCTAATTTAAGTAAGACAAACCAGAAGAGGCAATGACTGCACTGTGTAATAAGCAAATAGCTGAACTGTCATTGTCTACATAGCCTTCAACAGTCAGCA
>NW_009637778.1:0-2524 GCF_000690535.1 Cariama cristata | reverse complement strand
GGAATAATTTTAAGGTGCTGTTTAGTGCTACTTACAGATGACAATTATTACTGTACTAGGTTCACAGTTAGCAGTAGCTGACAGTGATTTACCCCACATACAGTAGCCAATTTCATAATAATTTTCACCAAAGTTACATGTGCAACAAAATTAAACATTAACAGATGCAGGTTAAAATCCATATTTAACAAGCAGATTGTAAACAGTAATCATAGTCTCTGATATTCTTCCTGTCTCCCTCCTCTTGTACAGAGACCGGATTGGGGAATAAAAAAATAACCTGGAACAATAAAGAAAACAGAGCTATATCTTGGGCACTGTGACTTCTAAGTATAGTTTATGGACCCAAATAGAAAACATCCTTAATTTCTCCAAAAGGGCTTTTAAAAGAAGTAACAGTTCTATTTAGCATACCCCATCTTTTCTACAAACCCGTGAACACATCTAGAAAGAGCAACATATCAGCTCACTGGATGAGCTAATCTCTCACAAGCAAGTAAGCTGGCCTCTGAAACTTATGGGGCAGTTACAAAGGATTTCAAGCAATGATTCTTCGAATATGGAAAATAAAACGCAGCAGCTGATACGAAGCATCAGCAGCAGCACTTCAGGCAGCTTTCCAGAAGACCAAACAAAAAACTCAAAGTTTTAAGTTATCAGAAGCTCTCTCTCTCTCCAGTGCTCTGCCAGTTCTCACTGGTGCCAGTAAGGTGTACCCGATTATCACCAGATTAAAAAAAACACAGAAAACCAAAAAAAAACCTCAAAAGGCTAGTCTTCACCTATTAAATGGAACCGATCCCCTGCTCCCCCACCCCCAACTGAAGTTTTAGTAGCATTTCTCAGATTTAAACAGTGTCTACCTGAATAATACTCACCTGTCACTGCTTTCCCTGCTGTTTGAAGGCCCAGTGCAAACCCAAACCATAACATCTATGGGCACACCCTGTGCTGGGTTTCCAACTGAGTGTAGCTGCAAGCCCCCTGAGAGGACTTAAAATACTACAGGCAGAGAAATAAACATACAAGTTGGTGGTGGGAAACTCCACTTTAGCGAACCCTTAAAGTACTTAGCTCTCCTTACAATACCTACCACAGCAGCTCATGCAGGAGGCGGCCAGATCCCCTTCCACGATTTTTGTCAAATGCGTAAGCAAATATTTTAGCACCATTTCCATCAGCATCTACCTCCATCCGAGCCTAGAGAAAAGGGAAAGGCTGTGAGAACATCCAGCATCGAGTAGCAGAGCACAAGCTCCACTGGGATACAGGAAGGACCCAACATTTAACACTTGTCTCCTAGAGGTCACTTGACCTTAATGGAATTTGAGTTGTTTCAAACCTCCAAAGGGAACCAACCAGCTCTGCTGTTGTACTTTATGAAGATGGGAGAGGGAAGAAAGGAGGCTGTGCACAGCAGGAGTCCCGCTTGGACAAAGAACAGCAAGAATCCAGTTGTGAGCCTGTAAGGCCCGGATCCATGCTCCGCTCTGGTGCAGATTTTCCGTACAGCCACCAGCAAGCCACCAAGGCTTTGTTTTCAGCATTGCTTTACACCAATGTAATTAGGGGTTGCTAGTGAAAGGAGTGGTCCTGCCCTTTTAGCTCTACTCCATAACTTTGTGTTGGCTCTAATGCTCACAAGCTGCACTAAGGACCAGACAAATTTAGGATACTCGCAGTGTATCACCACTCTCAGCAATAGTAGATGCTTACCGTGAGCTACCACAGAGGGAGAAGAGGCAAATACGGTGTTTTCTGGTAGCAGCATTGCCAGAGCACTTAAAACTCCTAAGGGCAGCTCTGAAGTACCCGCTGCGCTCCAGGCACTAAGCAAAAGGTGGTCCCTCCTCCAAAAAAGCCTTAGTTTTAGAAGATTCTGTAACCAAGAATTCTTTCCCTTTCAAAGCCCTGGTAGAATCCACTTATCCTTTTTCAGTGGACATTAAAAAAAAATTTTTTCTGGTCTCGTAGTAAGTTACAATAAAAGAACTTTTTCTCACCCAAGACCATGTGCAGAGTAAAAATTTTTTAAGTTCACCAAACCAAATAAGGGAAAACAAATTATCAGTTCTTAAAAAGTATACAAATAGAAAGCTGAAACAAAAAAAAAAAACTATATAATAAATTGATTTAAACTAATGCTCACTTAAAATGAAAAAAATCAGAACTTTTCCTGCTTGAAAGCATTCACACTGCTATTTTAATAAACTTTTTTTCCCCAAAGCAGGAAAGTTGCAGGGCAGAGCACTTCCATAAGCAGTTTTATTTAAGCAAGTCACACAGAAAAAAAAAAATAAATAAAATTAACAACCTTCAGCAACAGATTGCAATTCCCTCCACCCCCGGGAACACTGCAAACCGGTCCCACAGCAAAGCCCTCACAGGCACCGCTGGCCCAAGGGACGGCAAAGGGGCCCCGGCACCCCCAGAAGGCGGCGGGAGGAAGCGGGGGGCTGGCGGCCGGTTCGTGGGGTACACCCACAGGGGATTTGGTATCCCCGGTAAAACAAAATAGGCAACA
>NW_009637777.1:44484-149678 GCF_000690535.1 Cariama cristata | reverse complement strand
CCTCGTGTGTGAAGTGATACCGGCATCTGAAGTGCCCACGGCTTTGGCACAAGCTGCTGCGGTTGCTTGTGCAGAGGTAGCTGGAGGGAAGGTTGATGTGTGTGTAATTGCCCAGACCAGACAGCCGGCTGAGGTAGAGTGCTTTTGTATCGGTCCTTGTCGTCGGCAGGTGTGCCTGCCGGCTTCGATGCCACTGTGCCTGTTCAACCAGTGGTATTCAGCAACCTGCTGGAGTTGTCACTAGTGATCTGCAGGAAGGCAAGAAACATTACTGTGGCTGGGACAGAGCAGGAGTCTGGTGGCACGGAGAAAGTTACGAGGCAGGGAGGCTCACTGGGCTTTGCAGGAGTAGGAAACTTCACTTGAGTGAAGATGCTGGAGGAAGGTGTTTTCCAGGAACAGAGCTGTGGGGATTCAGACAGCTCTGTTCTCTGACAACCATGTCCCAGTGTCCATAGTGCAAAGCTTTCCCTGTCACATCCGAGCTACCCAAGCTCTGTATCTGTTCCAGGCTTCTGTCGCTGAGGCTAAGCATTTCATCACTGCTGAACACCGACCTTGCTCAGACTTACTCCGAAGCTGAGGAAAGTTAGCGGGAATCCTGCTCATGTCTAAGTGCTTTGATTCAGGTACTGGGAGTGGAGCCAGTTTGTGGATCTGATGCCAGGAGAGACAGAGCTGTGTCTGTGAGTGAAAAACTAGTGTCATTTCCTCAACCCCCCGAGGCATCTTTCCTAGCTCCAAAACAAACTTCCCCCATGGAAACTTCATAGAAGGGTGAGTAATTAAAACATTACACAGCTGCAAGTTTCTGCTGCTTCAGGGCGGCGGGGAAGGAGCTAGGTCCTGGTTTGCCAGCTTTAGGCTCCCAGACAGCAGTGGCAGTTGGCCTGGACTGTGCTTTGAAGTGTGTGATGTCATTATGACTTCATTTCTTTCTAAAGATAAAATATTTTTCTTTTAATGGAATTATAGCCCTGTGTTTCTTGAAGGAGAATGATTTTCTCTGTCCCGTGTTACAGCAGTTGACTATTTTTGCTTGGGATAGCAAAGGCGAGGTAGAGTTTTTTAGGAGATTACTTGGATTTTGTCATTGTAGCGGCAGATGATGGATAGCCCGTCTGAGGTCAGTCGCTGGGGAAGGCAGCCCAGGACTTGCAGCAGTCTGTGCAGTACCACTCTTCGGAGGAGGACCACCGGTGCAGGTGCACCCACCCCTGCTCCCAGGCAGGGGGGACCTGGGGACCCGGCTCCCCACGGTGTTCCCACCAGGAGGGGGAACTCCTGCCATGTGCAAGGAGCCGCAGCCTTCCTCTCCTCCAAAAAGATCTTCACTGCTGCTTTCCTCCTCTCCCAGCCTGACCTTGGCACTGTCAATACTGTCCAGTAATGCTGTTGAAAAACAAACATATGGATGCACCTGTATGTTTGCTTAAATAATAAGTACTCACATACTAAGGTATGTTCATCTGATTTCCTTAAACCGTGCCCTACTGGGGATAGACATAAATAGTTTAATTTCCCCAGGACTTTGTAAACACTGATTTAAAAGTAAGAGGAGCAAGTGCACTGACTGCGCTTGTTGGCTCATTAAAGCCCTCTAGGAAGTCTCCAAATCGTACATGCAGCTCCTCTGCGCCAACTGCGTTCCTGTGAGTGCCATCAGTGGTTCTCCCCCACCTCCTCCTCCCCGTCCTCTGGAGCCAGCTGGCACGCCTCAAGTTTTCCACGTTTGCTCCCCTTTTCCAAGTAGTCCCTATCTCCAGGAAATCTGAGGCAGGACAAGGAGCAAGGTGTACTCTGCCAGGTAAGGGTGCCTGCCAGCATGGGGCTAAGTCCTTTGGGTGAGAACTGTCTATCTGGACCTGGTGGAAGGGGTTGCCAGGTGAATGCAAGGGAGATACAGCTTGGCATGGGACAGAGGGCTGCAGGCAGCCTGTGGTGAGAGGGGTGCTGAAGAGGAGGAGATGGGAATTCCCCACCTCTCCGTTGAGGGTACCTCAGGTCTCTGCTGCTTTCCACACTCCCCTGCTCCTGGGCTGGACACAGCAGGAGACAGTGCCTGGGGGGATGTGGAGAACAAGGAGGAATCCAGATCCTGGTGCCGTGGTGCACTGGGATGGAGGATGGAGCTGAGCACCTTGAGGTGAGGACCATGGTGTCCTCTGCGGGGACTGACGATGCATCCTACTGTCTCCCACGCTGTAGGAGCAGCAAGTGAAGGCTATGGAGTATATGCCAAGAAGGTGCAAAGGGGCAATATACTGCCTTGCACATCCAACTGTCATGCTACACAATATGGAAATATTCGTTGTGGGTTTGTGTTTGAATCCAAAACTGTCGTTTGAGTGAACAGCAGATGAATGCCATCCTTCTAACACTTGCTGGTGTACAAGAGTGGAGAAGACGGGTAGAATTGCCCCATGCTTGGGTAGGTTCACAGATGCGGATGCTCAGCTTGTGTAAATGGAAGTCATCTCAGTAATTTCATTGAGGAGCCATGCTGATTTAAGCTGCCTGGGGATCTAGCACAGGGACTGCAGTGCACGTTGGTATAAATACTGAGAATTCTGCGGCTACACACCTGGGGTGACAGTGTGCCAAGTCAGTAGGGCCTCCTGTGTCAGGGCACGACAATCACTAAGCTCCTGAGGGTTAAAGAAAATCTTCCCTCATGGGAAGACTACTGACTAATTATCCACTTATGGCTTCCCTGGCCCATTTGCTGAAAAGGACGGTGATGAGTGCCAAGTTAGAGACCATCCTCTGTTCTGATGTTGTCATTCCTGTGCTTCGTCTGTCAGGTAGTCTCGCAAAAAAATTTCCAAGTCTAAGAAGACCAATACACCAAATTAACTGGTATAGATGTTTCTTTGGAAACCCGGTTGATTGCTCTAGGAAGCAATTTTTCACTCTCAACACTGACTGTAAGGATGCTGAGGAGCAGGGAGACCCTTTCTGCTTGCCCTGCACTGATCCCCAAAATTTTCGCCCTGTGGGGCACAGGTGGTGATGGCAACTTCTACCTTCAAGCCTGTACTTGTGGCCTACGCTTGCCCTCAGCTGTCTTATCATCTCATTCCTCCTCTGCGCTGATGTAGGAAAAAAAAAGTGTGGCATCATTTCTCGCCATGCCTGACTTACGTCTAGGGTGGGAAAGCAGGGCAGTTCCTTCAGGTCTCCAGAGGACTGAGCACCAGCATATTTTCTGCTCCTGTTCCTGCGTGTGTGTAGGAATAAAGCCATAGGAAAGGTAAAACGTACGTTTAGCTTAGGGCCAGCTGCAGCTCTGAGGTTGCTGCCATGTGGGCACATGCGGCCGCTGGTGTTTCGCTGGGCAGGCTGCATTTAGTTGTGAAGAACCTCGTTGTAGTGCAGTTTATGGGGAAGAGGCGGAAAGTCCTTCATGGCTTTGACATTTAATCTCCTTGCACTTCTGGGGTTCCCTGTTCTCCCTGGTGCGTTTTGTTGTGGGGCTGCCTTTTTTCTGAAAAAGCTGGCGGCTGTCAGCATGATCTAACCTTTGCCTCAGCTGGTGCGGAGGGTGGATTACCTCCCACAGGAACCTTCATGTGTGGGTCAGGAGATGGGAGAGGGATGAGCCATATGCTTGTTCTCTCAGCTAACATGAAACCGAAACCAGTATTTTCAAAGCAGCTGACTTTAATCTGGTCTTGTTGTGTAATTCCATTAGACTTATTTTTATTAGAACAAATAATCTAATTCGGGCCGCTCCTTCAACCCTAATGCGTTCGAGTGGCTGCAGACACATGGGTTACAGCGAGAGACACAGCCAGCAATGCATGGTGGAAAGCAAATTACTCTGTAAGAAGACAAATTGAACTTTGACAATTTTATGTGATTAGGGGAACAATTAGAGAAAATAGCTGGCGGTGCACTCGCCCAGCGGTTCGTGCAGTGGTGGAGATGGGTGGTGGGGTGGCAGCTGCTCTCCGGGGCGAGAGTCATCCTTGAGCACAGGGCACGGTGGTGTCGGGGTGCAGCGACAGCCCTCCCCAGTCTTGTCTGCAGACCGGCATGGGGAGACAATGATGAAAAGCTGCTTGCTGACCTCTGCGCTGGTGATTCTGGGGTGTTTTTCCCATGTCCTGATGCAGATAGGAGGGTTTGCTTATTCACAGATGATCTGAGTTTTACAGAGCCATGACTTGGTTTTGTCTGGTGGATCTGGACCTGTTGCACAAGGTTGAGCAGGGAGAGCATTTTCTTCTTGGTTCTCCCCTTTGCTCCCCAGATCTCTGGATCTGTATTTCACAGAGCCAAGGCAGGAGTTCAGTGCTGTGCCTTCTGTATATCTCATCCCCACCTACTCCACTCTGCCCTCATCTCCTCCGTCTGTAAAGGTACTCACACCCACAGTATTGTTTAAAGTCAGTGAGCTCTGCGTAGGCTCAGCACCTCCGAAAATCAGGCCTGCGTGGTCCCACTCACACACGCACTCATTCCTGGCTGCATCCCCACGCTCCCCCTGCCTCCCTCCCTGACTCAGTGCCTGTCTCCTGGTCTCTGGCCGGGTGACGGCCGTGTTCAGCCACACGCTGCGAAGCCGAAGTCACGGTCGGCGGCCGCTCTTCAGCCTTTGCCTTGCAGCAGCCCCGAGCGTCAGAGCTGCTGCTGGCTACGGCAGGGCAGCAGGGTAAGGCCTTCGTCCCGGCTTAGAGCAAGCGAGGCAACGGGCCGGTGTGGGGTGATGGCCAGGCACTTGCTCAGCCGTCTGCTCAGGCTCCGTTTGCTCAGAATCACGCTGCTGTGAGGCTCGTTGTTTTCTTCGACTTTCCCCCCCCCTTTTCAGTTTGAGACGGCACAGATAAGTTCTGCCCTTACTATTGTTCCCATGGAGACAAATTTGATGCCGTACTTTAAAGGAGGGTGAGGCACAGTCAGCTCTTGCCTGGGCCAGCAATTCCCCCCATTTATTTGTGCAGCATCTCTCCCAGCGGGAACCCAGGCTCAGGGTCCTGGTCAGGTTCTTTATTTTCAGAAGCAAAACCCTAAGCCATGTCCTTCTCTCTTATTCTTTGTGTGTGGGGCACAGCAGGAGTGTCTGACTTTTGCTGCAGTTGGGCTCTGGCACCCCTGGGGACACCTACGCTGTGGCTAGTCCTGCCTGAAGTTTTCCACCTTTATGCTTGAAAGTCCTTAAAATGAGTAAACTTTGACATTGTCCCTTTCAACATCTGAGCAGCTGCTCTCATAGAATCCATGAAGAGCTCACAATACTGTCTTCAAATGCAGAAGGGTTAATTTGGACTGATGGATGGCAACAAATGAATCCATCTATTTTATGGTGTACTGTGGCTGCTTTGGCATTAGGAAGGTCACCGATGCCACCATTAAAGCCTTTCTCAGAGGTCTCCCTGAGAGGACTTGAAGGATGCAGCTGAACATTTGGATCCAACAAATGCACTCTTCCGTGCATGAGTCCTTGCTCATCAGGCAAGAAGGTATCCTGAGGTGTCCTGACTCTGGTGGGGCATCTCAGCCAAACACAAGTGTGTACAACTGGGCCCTTGTAGTGAAGTGATGGGCAAGGTGAGCTCCAGGTTGGTTTCATATGGACCAGAAAAGTTGGAGGAGAATGTTCGTGGCAATCTGCTGAAGTGCTGGCTTCTTTTATCGTGTGCCATAGCTGCTTTAACATTGGTGAAGTCAAAGCTGCCACCGTTAAAGCCCTTCTCGGAGGTCTGCCTGAGAGGACATGAAGGGTGCGACTGATTTTAGATGAGTCAAAGCAGTGGAAAGTGCTTCCTTGTTATGGGCTCTCAATGGGGATGTTACAAAAACATGCTTTCCCTAACAGGCAAAACTACTGAGCAAAATTTTTATCATTCAGCAGAGAAGGGAAAAAGGAAATAAAATAAAAACCCCAAACCAGTCAAGATTGTACCCAGAAAAATAAGGGAAGGTAATAGCAATGAATATAAATCAGAAGTTAGAACACGTAGGTGTCTGATAAGGGAGGCTAAAGGAATCAGTGAAATAGCAATGAGCCGGAGGGTTAAAGATGAAGAGAAGGCATCTTCCAAGAACATCAGGAATCAACAGGAACGCTACATCCAGCGCCACTCCTTTGCTGGGCTCAAATAGTGGAGTCGTAACAGGAAAAGAGAGCGTTAGATTAAACTCCAGTGTATGGGTTATTCTCCAAATCACCCTTCTCCCTGGCAAGAAGTACCATCTGCCGTTGCTATCACCAGACTTCCAGGTGAGAAAAAGTATTGACTGAGTAGTCAAGGAGCATAAATTGTCATTATAATAATACCTTAGTCTTAATCTAGTGCATTTTGCGCTCTGTACACTTTACTGAAGACAGCAATGCCGTTATTTCATTCTTTTAGAAAGGGTGCTGAGAGAAAAGGGGAATTCTCTAAGTCGGTGTTGAATAGCAGCAGGACCAGGTATAAATCCCCGTTCTGCAGAGCCCCAGCCCCTCGCCTGTGGTCTCTCAGTGTCCACGGCACAGGTAACATACTCCGCGTTACTGTGGCACTGCAGCGATTTGTGCCAGTGAAAGGGGGCTCATCCATGGGAAAACAGATTCCAAAGTTGAAAATCTTGCCTGCCCTGAAGCTGACAGTAATATTGTCACTAATTTAATCTGTGGATTTTTAAAGCCAGAAAAGGACTTCTCTGATTGTCTTGTCTGCTCTCTTACCTACAAAAGAAAGACACAAACAAAAGAAAAACCGTAGCTAAGGAAATGTCTTCATGATTAATTCCAAAATATCAGATAGGGAATAATAAAAAAGAAATCAATCAGTTGTTTAATAATAATAGAAGACAAAAAACCCCCAAACCCTGTTTAAATCCTCGCTTGACTGTGAGGATTTCCAAACAGCCCATATAACAGTGTCTGGAAGGACAGAATGAAAGGAAATGATTTCAGGTGGTGGTTTCACCCCTTCTTTGCCTTCTTGGGGCAAACTCCGGGCTGTTCTTGAGAGTTTTGTTCTGCGAGAAAACACATAGTCGTCTTCTGGTTGGTGCAGGGCCAGGGGGAGCATGTACGGAGAGAACAGAGAGTCGGGGCTCGCTGCTGGAGACCAGACCTGGCATGCTGCATGGTGTCTCAGTTGATGAGCATGGCTGTTCAAATTAGCAGGGCACCTTGGGAAGTGAGGTCCTATTTACTAGGCGGAAGATAAATAGGGACCTGCGGGAAGAAGAAAAGGGGATGCTGGCAGTGCTGCATCCCCAGGGGTGGGCAGGGTGCTGGAGGCTGAGCGTGCTATGGAGAAGCTGTGTTTCTGGCGTAAGTGAGCTCCCAGAGAGGAGCCAGCCTTCAGAGCCACCCTCTTGGGTGGTGATGCCCTCCTCCCTGCCAGCTGGGCAACTCCTTTCCTTCGCTGCGTTCCCCATCCCTGGTGCCCTTTGTGCCATCATTCACGCCAGGCTGGGCTGATGATGGCCAGCAGCTCTCTAAGGGCTGCTCCCTCCTTCCCCAATGGACATTGCTTGCCCAGGTGGCATCCATCTCTGCAGAGATGCAGAAAAAAGAAACAGAAAGGTCCTGACAGACGATTAAAGAAAAATCTGTCTGTATTGAATGGATTCCAGGACTTACTCTGAAGCCAGTGTTTTCTGGGATGAAACCAGGAGAATTCAGTCATTGCTACGGGGATGCTGTCTGCTGGAGATGTGACTTGCTTGATGTCTTAGGAGGATATCGCAGGTCTGTCCTGCCTAACCTTAGGCAAGTAACTAGTACCCTGCTACTGCCAGTAAGAAGAAACAGGAGAACTTTGACGCTTCAGCTTCTTGCTTGAAATGTGTCAGGAGGAGCAGGGCAGCTCCCCAGGAGTGGTGGGTGCTGCTTGTCCTGCAGGGCAGCTCTCTGCCTGCCCACGCTGACAGCCGGCAAAGGTGGAGCAGCCAGGTTCATCTCACAGCATTGTGTTATGCCATAAAGCTCCAGAGCATGTGTGGGAAACGGAAAGTTTTCTTGGCTTCCATAGGCTGTGTAAATCAGCAAATACTGTGATGTGCACAGCCTTCGTGCCTGGAGGGTCAGAAGAGGGAGGAAGGTAGAGGCTGGACGGGGAAGGTAGCAGGTGACTGAATGTTTAGGGCTTGTAGTGCCCTTCTTAATTTTAGGAGATTTCTAGGAAAAGAAATGTTTTCTAGAAAAAGAAAAAGGTTTTTGGTTTTTTTGTGTGTGGTGTTTTTTGTTTTGGTTTTTTTTTGAGAAGGAAAAATACAGTCGGCACGCTGTAGGACACTTATAAGGTACAAGAGATTCTTTTGGGCTGGATTTCCTTATGATATGCAGTGCTATGGGTCTGGACGTCACACATCTGCCCTCACTCCGAGGAGGGTGGGTGAGAATTTGGTGAAAGTAAAACAGGACCTGTGGCAGAGAGACCCACTGTGTAAGCACGTAAGAGCCAGTTCCTTGAAGCCAGTTGCTGCTGGTGGAAGATGACATTCCCTTTCCCTCCTCCTTTTTGTTTTCATCCACTTTCCATTCTGGAGTTTGCATGTTCTTGGATCTGACTTTCAGGTCATGTCACACATGGATCTGCTCTCAGAGACACAGGCAATTCAGCATCTGCAGCTCTGGAAGTCTTTCAATAGGAGCGAGGCTAAATAATCCACCCTGTCTTTTACCGTAGGGGCATGTCGGAGAAGTGCAAAGTAAGCATCTCATTGCTGGTGTGAGTTTAACAGCCTTGTTGGTCAGGGGAAGATCACAAGAGCTGATTAAAAACTAATTGCAAAGATGCCTTTTATGAGTGCATGATTTTCTGTGCACTCTGCTTGGCTGCATTATCTTATTGATTGGATCCCTTCTGCTATAACTCATGAAAGAAAACAACCAGCCCTATCTGCACTTCTGTTTACATTTAATAAAATAAAGCAAGCGTTACTTGCACAATGGTGATTAAAAAATAACCAGGAAAGTAGGAAATCAGAGGAAGAAGGGAATTTCCTTTCTTCTGCCCATTCAGTTCAGGATTTCCCTGATCCATTGAGTAACCATTACCACTGAAGGAAGTAACTGCTCGAAGAGAGGAGAAAGATGGGCTCTTCATGAGACACCATGGTGTGAGACCTGCGGGTGACAGTCTGTCGTGAAGTCAGGGCAGAATGACTGCGAATATTCGTGAAGACCTATATGCGAGGTAAATTATTAGCCTGTAGAAGAAAAGCATGTCAGGCAGCCAGCACTGAGCTTCGGCTCTCTCCTTTCTTGTCCCCACTTCTCTCCTTTCTTGTACCCATTGGCATCACAGAGCCTTGACTAAGTTCCCCTTAATACTTGCAGCAGTCCCCTGAAATAGGGGCAGGGTGTTGTGCTGTGAAGGAAACCAAGTGAAGCAATTTGCCTAGGGCAGCCAAGGATACCTAAGGCAGAGCAGAGACTCCAGTTCTGTCTCTCTGTAACTAAAGCTAGTCCCCTGAGACCCTCCTGTGTCCACAGCTGTGATGGTCCTCAGTCTTCCAGGGCCCCTCCCTAGGCAGCTGCTGGAACGCCCTTCCCAAATGCCGTGCGTGCACCGGGCCAGTTTCTCTTTGCGTCCTCCTTTGTACATGTTAAAGTGCTCCAGCGGGCAATATCGCCTTCCTCCATGGCTCCCCAGAGCATCAGCTCTTGTCCAGCTCTCTCTTAAACTGTGTTGGCCTACAATGGGTATGATATTGTCAGTTCAGTTTTAGGTCAGGCACTACAGGGAGAGCAGAGGGAGGAACATGGGGTCTGGTCACTGGGGATTTTGCAATTCAGTGCAACACGCGTCTTGCATGTGATGTTTTTGGGGTCATAACCTTGTGCTTTCCTGAGGTGTCTATTTTTGATTTATACGGGCACATTAGAAATGCTGACATTAGGATTGGGGTTGTTTTTGCCTGGAATTGTTGATAGCTTCTTCAACACTGACTTTAAAGTTTTTATTCTGAAATTATCACAGTAGGGGGCCCACAGTGATGTTTTACGTCACAATGCCATGACAATGAGATGCAAATAAACCGCTGTTAAATTCACCGTAGTATCATTGTTAGGTGTATAAAAGCTGGTTGGTAAATAAACTTTACATGAAAAAAATCTCCTACTTGGCAAATTGTGCTTCCAGTGAATTACATGGGAGACATCAAAGGGAATTAGGACTATATTAAGGTCTAGCTTCTTCAAATTAACTATTTTTTTTAAAAAGAAGGATTTGGGGCAGGGACTTTTTTCAGTGTAAGAGCTGAAATCGTGAAGGTAGAACTGTCAAAAAAATGAAGACCTGACTAAGTGCGTTTGCATTTGAAATGGATTAGTGCTAGCTGGCAGCTTGAATCCTGAAGTCAAACGCAGCTGCAAAATGTGTTAGTCCAACCTGCCCTACTCAGGTGGAGAGGGAAAGTTTTAACGCTTGAGCATCTTTTTCACCCCTTCCCTCTCTGTTAAATGAAGATTTCCCTTTTCCTTGAGCTACTAGCTCTTGTTCCATTACATTTCCCATGCGAGGGCTCAGTCCTGACCGAGGCCCACGCTGCTGGGGGTGCAGCCAACCGTCCCTTCAAGGGGGCAATGCTGCTGGACCCTCCCAGTGAGGAGCATGGCGGGTGCTGGGATAAACAGGTTTTTGGTGGAGCAGGGAAGAGCAGCTCATGCCATCCCCTTGATCATCCACCGCCCTGGTCTGGAGCAGGGTTTTTCTCATTGTATTTGAAATGACTCATTATTCAGGCAAAACTCTTGGAGAGGAGGTGACGCTGCTGGTTCTCACCTCCTACCAGCCCACAAATGGGACAGAAATGTGTAAATAGGGCTGCTGCCAGTCGAGGAGACAGCAGTGCCAGGGAGCCATCCTGGCCGGAGCAGAGGGACCAAGGTGACGGGGTGCAGGAGCTGCTCAAGTGGTGGGAGCAAAGCTTGTGTCCTTTCTTGTCAGTCTGGAGAAGTGTTTGAGAGCAGGCGTTTGCTTAGGGAGGATTAGGGAGGATTTCGGGACGGACCCTGCACTGCTGCACCTGCCATCCTGTGTAGCCGGGGAGGTGGCATCTGCTTCTCAGCAGCACAAGTTCCCTCCTACACCCTCTTGCGGGGTGCACCCACACACATGGTGACCCCCATGTCCGGGGTTGGGACCCCAGCGTTTACTTTGCTCAGCCAGGACATTGGCCTGGTTTTGCTTTAAAGCTGACAAGGTCGCAGGGACCAAAAAGGCTCTTGAGCTGCCTTTAAGAGAGGAAGGGGTCTTGGGCTAGGGAGATAAGGCAGGGAAAGCTCCAGTGGGCTCCCTGGTGTCATTCATTCTTCGCCAGAATGATGAACATCACAATAACTAGGAAAGGTGGTAAATGAAATAACTCTGATGATAGCAAATATTGGCAGGGAAATGCCGGTGAAAGAGCAAGTGCTGTACCTCGGTGCCAGGAGATGGAGGCTCTATTAATTTGGAAAAAGATTAGATAGAAGCAAGAGTGTTGCTTATGGATTTTGATTTGGGCTATTATTCTTCAAGATAGTAAATGAAGGAATATAATGTTTGGCAAATAAATTGGATTTCAGCTCTTATACCAGCCCTCAGGCAGTGCCTTGAGATTTTGCCAGAAGACCCAGCTCAGGAAATTTTCAGCCTGGTTTATAAGCTGCAGAGGATGAACAAATGTCAAGTGTCTGCAGGTCTGGCTAGGGATGGATTCTTCTTGCAGTCTAAGTAGGAGACTGGGTAAATAGGGGAAGAGTTGAACTTAACCATGATGTAACAGAAATTTATTCTGTGTTGAAAAAGGTTTGGTTACTTCTGCCTAGAGAAACCCAATGCCTTCCATTTTTGGGTATCACTCAGGAATCACATTTTCCTGTATTTAAAATATAATCTTTGGTGAACACGACAGGAACTAACAGATGGACCACCTTACGAAGTGTTCCATCAGGAATCCCAGCTTCCCAATGCTTTATCATTTTATCGTTCAGTTTTGCCATGTGTAACAATCTACCTCAGGCCTTTATTGAACACCAGCTATTTATAGCCATCTCCACAGATTTTTGTTTTGCTGTGATGATGCTATTGCACAAGACTGACTGCTTGATCTCCTCTCCCCTCACCCTTCTATTCACACCAGCCTCGCTCTTCAGCGTCTGTGCGTTGTGTGCTCACACCTATTACTGGGGAGGAAGCCGCTAGTGATAGTAGTACGTGGCTATGACTGTAATAATAGCGGGTGTCTCAGAGGCACAGTCAGTCCCTCACAAAGGTGGATTTATGACAGTGCAGACATGGGTCTGGGTTGCTCTGAGTCTCCCTATGCTAGTTCTTCGTGGGCTGAAGTGCTGAAGGCAGAAGGTAAAGGAGCTCTGGTTTGCTGGGGTTTCCTGGAATAAGTGCAGGCATTGCTGAGCGGTTCTAGGAAATGGCAAAAATTAAAAGGTGAGGAGGAGGTTGTGAAGAGCATGGGCTGCGTATGGATGTGCAGAAAGCTCTGAAACCTCCTGGAGGGATGAGCAAGTGCTGGGACGTAGCAGAGGAGATCCTCAGCATGGTCTGCGAAGGGGAAGCTGTTCCTCTTGAACACACAGCAGCTGTCTTAGCATCTCTCACACTTCCTAAATTATCTCTGGGAAAATGTCCTGGTCAAAAGAGGGTTTCTGAACAGATTTTTTGCCTAGCAGTGCTGAAAGCATTGTGAGGTGGAGGATGAGAGGTGGACAGGGTACAGTATGGCCTGAACCAGATGGTGCCAAGTTTGTCTTCCCTGCTCGGTCTCAGGTTTGGACAAGGCTGCCAGCTTCGTCTTCAAGGAGGAGTCTTCACCCTTGCTTTAATCCCATTTCAGGGAAGAGCTTTTGATTCCAGGACAGGCTTTAGGGTTGTCTTCTCCAAAGGACGGTACTGGGTACCCAGCTGGCATCTCACATGTTTCCAGGTTCCCCCCATTTGTGGCACCAGTTGGGTGTCAGGGCATGTGTCCAGTAATCGCTCTGAGCCAAGCCTGCAAGCCAGGGATGGTGGGATTTGCTTGGTGAGGAATGAAACCGGCTTTGAAAGCTAATTTGTATTGCAGGTTACTTTGTAGTTCTTGGGCAAATTGGATAATTTCCCATTTTGCATTTGATGTACCATAGTCCCAGACCTTCCCTGTGTTCCATCTACACTCGATGGCCCCCCGGGGAGGATTTTGGAGCCCTTACCTCCATGGGTGGTTGCTGTGGAGGGTGAGGGGGCACAGCCCATGTCCTCCTGCCTTACTTTGCTAATCGCTGTGCGGCACTGCGCTGCCAGAGCCAGCTCTGCACCAGGATTCCCTTGGCCAGGCAGAAGGGCAAGGGAAAGGCTTGGGGCACGTGAAGGGTTTTTTTTTCCTGCTGCACGGCTCTTTGAAGATGAGAAGGACCGTGGTCTGCAAGCACGCTCCATTGTTTATTATTAGCAAGAATGATAACAGTGGCAGCGGATTGACTGCCTCTCTTTGGCTCGTCCGCGTTTATCCGCATCCCGAGAGCTCCCTGCCTTCACTTCTTGGCATCACTGCCTGACAGATGAGCTGTGAGGTATTCTGGGATGTTTGGCTCTGCAGTGTTTCCCAGTCAATTCCTCTCTCTTACACAGCCACATCCCTCTTCTTTAGCAAACATCTGATCCTTCACTACTCTTTGGGTCCCCAGACATTTATTATTACAGCTTTTGTTTATTTAAAAACAAAACCACGAAAAATTAGCAATGAGAGCTCACATCAAGGATCCAAAACCAGGGAACCCAAGAGAGACTGAAAGCTCTAATCTTGGCATACAAAAATATTTTTAGGTGATGAAGACTTAAAAAATCCTGGCTAAAAGCAACAACGGCAAGAAAAGCACCCCAAAGACATCTGCAAAGAAAAATGGCAAACAGAGCACGCACTGATTATCATCCTTCACTGAAGCTCAAACCCCAGGCAGAAATAGCGTCAGGCACAGGACGCCATGCAGCATAGCTCCCACTGCATCGAGCAGCCAGCGCAGCGAGACGGCGCGGGCAGACCTTCCCGGCTCCACATCAGTCCCTCTGCCTCCCGCCTCTCTCCTCCAGGGAAAGTGTCCCTTGGTGGGGCTGTACGGTGACAGCCCTGACCCTCGGCACCCCATGACAGCAGCCGGGGCCAGACGCGAGATGCTCCTGGAACTGATGGCAGTCGCTGCAGTGCGGCCGAGCGAGGGTGCGGGGAGGGAAGATGGGAAGATGCATTTCGTCTCCCCAGGGAGCTGCGGCACAGGGAGAGGCACGCAGGAGGCTTTCTGCAGCTCTCCCTCCCCCTTGTCACAGCCTGCACATGCAGAGGTCTGCCCTGGCCGCTGGCCTGCCAGCCACAAGAGGTTGTCTTCCTCCAGGAGTTTGTGTCCAGCCCATTTCAGGTGGACCTTCGTGCCCCGACGAAGTGCCGGCCGACCTCCGTGTCCTGGGGAGACCTCCCCAGCTCGGCAAAGGGAGGAGGGTGTGCACCGTGTGGTGGTGGAGCCCATGGAGGAACCTGCTTTTAAAGGAGATTTTCTTCTTCCCGTTAAGTAGGGAAATAAGACATGGATGGGCAACACCAAAAAGGATTTATAATTTAAATCCCAGAGAATTTGTAGGGATTGCTATGGAGCACGGAGCAACACTATTTCCCTCCTTTTATGGCAGTGAGATGGATTATCCACATCACTTGTGGAGACTTCGTGGGGAAAGGTCTTCATCTCTTCAGCTTTCCTCTGGCCATCCCTCTACAAGAGCATTACTTAGATGGTAAAAACCTAGCTAGAGTTTAAATTCCTTTGGCCCCCTGCACTTTTTAAACAATGAGTGAATTAGGACTTCTGTGTTACTTGGCTAAAGGAAGGCAGGGGCTCCTTATCTGCTGCTCTGTTGTTAATATGGGAGGCACTGCCAGACTATCTGGAGCCTCTTCTCTTGTAAACTTGTCTCCTTGTCTATCTGGCCTTTGTGAGCAATGCTAAGCCCTAACAGAAGCCATTAGCAGTGCTCAGGAAGAACATGGTCCAGGGAACACTGTCATCTAAATTCTATAGTAAACGGCTGTGTGTGAAGTTATGTCTTAACATAGTTACGTGTGGCAAAGCTGTGCTCCCATGTGAGGACAAATTCAGGCTAATGACACTGAATGCGCTGTCAGAAACAAGAGGCACCAAGTTGTTGCCTGCCCTCTCTCATCATCATCATCTCTTTGCGTGCCCAATGTCATCTAAGTTTGTCAAAACACTCTTAAATGGAGTGGTTTTTGTCCTGGCAGGCTGTGTGCTGGATCAGGTATTGTGTGTCCTCCAGCCAGCGCAGCGCTGGGGATGGAGTACAAGGCTGGCACAAACATGGTGTCATGTGCTTGTCCACATAAGGAGGATGAGATCATGGGCTCGTGTCTCAAAATCAAGATGCCATTTGCGCTGCTGGGAGTGTACACATCTCATATGAATGAAGATGAAGCCACAGTCATACATGCAGGCTTGATTATAAATACAGTTTTCCTAAACAGATTTTAAGATCGCACTGTGTCAGAGTTTCTGCTGAGCTTTCCCTAGCACGCGGCAGGCTTCCCTCTGGGGAACCAACCGTGTCTGCAGAAATCTGCCACTTCCACTGGCATGTTGGACGTGCAATGGCCTCTGCAGCGTGGTCCACTCCACTTGAATTCAGTCATGAACCATGAAAATTTGCAGGAAGTCACTCTGAGCATGTAGCTCTTGGTGACAGCTTTCCATAGCCCAGGTGGCAGAGGTGCATGGTCTGATGTCAGGAACTGGGTGCAGAGAGTCTGCTTCCTGCCAGCCCCTGACGAGGGTCAACCTCATCACACCCCTGTGCCCACATCTCATGACCGAGAGGTCATGAAGATGGATTGAGTGCAAAACTCAGAAATCTCTCTCCTGAGACTTTCTCTAGGACTCATGCTGTATTCGTCACAGAGTAACTGTTGGGGAAGGATCCTCACATGAAGGGTGATGGACCTGATGACAATGAGCTGTGCTTAGGCAAGAATCACAGACTACACAAGAAGTGGATGGAGAATGATCCGTTAGGAAGGTGTGGTACGGGAAAGGACATGAGAAGTTATACACGGAAAGCAGGGAATCAACAAAACCCACCAACTAATGCTGAAAAAGAGCAAACACGGTAGCAGCACTCATAGGGAGGAATGTGATGTGTAAGGCAGGGGAAGGAGTCCTTCCTCTCAGCACTCCTTTCAGGTTTGGAAAGTGAACTTCAGGACAGGGACGGGAGAGATCAGGGAGAGCTCTCAGAAACCAGCAGGAGAGAAGAGCCGGGCTGGGGCAGGCTGGGCTCTGTGTCAGCATCAGCGCGGCTGGGGGAGGAATCGTGGTACTGCTCTGCGGGTGCAGGAGTGTCTGCGGAAAGGAGAGTAATAAACAGATCTCAGTGCCTCTTGCGGGTAGGAAAAGAAGTCACAGCAATAACACGTAGCAAGAAAGATTTAGGATAGACCCTAGAATAATCCCTACGTGTACCCCCCCTGGGAGACTGCATAAGGAGAATGTGGAATCTCCATCCCCAAATGTCATCTCAGCAGGTTAAAATATAGTTGGGTCTGATCAAACAGCTCCTCAGGGTCTCTCCCAGCCCTTTTTCTCCATCTGATTTTTCTCTCCGTGGTCTAAGAATCTGTTTTACAGTCTGTCTGAAGAGAAATATGGAGCTGAAACAACTAAATGACAGACCTAGCAGATTTTCTTGGTAGTGTTTTTTTTTTTTCAAGTGAGAAATGGAAACTTCCTGTGGGAAAAGTCTGTTTTCAGTGTAATCTGTTTTTTTGTGAAAAAGCCAAGATCACACAGAAAACTCATGGGGAAAAACTGTTTACTTACTGGATCTGCTGACTTGATGGTGGTCAGAGGTTTTATTGGATCTGCTAAGTTGGTGCTGATGAAAGATTTTGATGCTGTTTTCCATTAGGATGTCCTTCCTTCAGATCAAAAGCATGGTTAAATATAATAAACCAAAGAGAGAGATAACAGGGGAGGAGATTGTCTGAGTTCAGTGTTTCCTGCTTCCCTGTACGGAGGCACTTTATGCTTGTTGCCACGGGTGTTTTTAAAAGGTACATGGTAACCACAGGTACTCCTGCCCTCTTCCTGAGTGCATCCAGGATGCATATCCAAATACCTCTTGGTGCTTGTTCAGTGTACGCTTCCTAGCAGCTTCCTCCTCCTTGTGAACCCAGACCTACCCGGGATGTCGAGAAACAAAGACAGACTTAGTGCTTGACAAGGGTTAATCTTATTTGTGTCGCTCCTTTGGCAAAGCCATTCTTCTTTCTGCCCTGGCAGGCTCCTGTCCCAAGGCAGGTCGGACGCTGGCTCCCTGGGAGAGCTGGGGGCTGCCGGAGCCGCGTTGCGCAGGAGACTGGTACCAGGAAAAGTTGGGGAGCAGAGCCTGGGCGCTGTTTGTTCTGCCAAGATAAATGCCATGATAAATTATTTTCCACCTCTCTCTCTCCCTGTGAGATGGATTTTTTTTTTTCAAATGTTCACTATCATTCACTAAATAGGGCGCTTTTATAAGAACACGTCTCTAATTTCTATCATTAGCGACATATGTGCAGACGCAAGGTTTTGGGTAGTCACCAATCACACCACTTACTGCTTATTGTAATGTCCCAACACTTTCCCTCCTCCCTCACCATCCCACAGCAATTAGCAGGAAATTCAGCTGCTGCTGCTGCCTGAATGGACACATTTTCAGCAATCTTCCTTAATTCTTTATTTACTGTAAAATAAGCAGGGGGGAAAAAAAGCAAAATCAGTTCCTCTTCTGAGGATGGATTAGTTGTCTCACCGCATAGCAGGCACTCTCTCCCCTGCCCTTTCCCCAACTGTATCCTAATTTCTGATGAGCTGTGATGAAAAGCAGGCAGGAAAACATCTGATTGCTGCCCATGAATTCCTCGAGTGAACATGTTTCAGAGGTAACTAACGTGACAAAAGCCGAGCTATTCCCAATCAGCACTTGGAGCTGATAGTGTTCCTTCCTGCATTAGACAGTGACTTGTACTAAGGGAGATGAAACTTCGCTTCTGGATCATTCGTAGCGGGACCTGATGTAATTTCCTGCCATGCAAAGAGAAAATTAAATGCCCAGTCTATTGTTTTTAATAAGGAAGCTTTTTAGCAACAGGGATGGGATATAGTGAAACAGCAGAAGGACTGGCTGAGGCAGGGGGAAGCAGCAGATTGATGGAGAGGGCAAAGCAAGCTGATGTTTGCCGTATTGACCGGTGTCTCCTTCTTTAAACAGAGCCTTGAACATCACTGCTTCAGGAATAAAATAGCGTCTGCTGTGAGCACAGACATCAAAACCCAGCCTCACAGAAAAGTGATCTCGGAGATCTCACTGACATTTCCTTTTAATGCTCTGCACAGTCAGACAAACGGTTCACAGGTCTGTGTAGTCGCAGAGTTACGCCTGAGGGAGCACCTTTCCCTGCTTTCAGAAAACGAAAGAGGGGATGGGGAAGATGTCTGTGTTGCTGAAAAGCTTTACGCCAGCTCTAGACAACTGAAAGGCTCAGAGGGCTCGCTCCTTCCCCGCTTTCAGCCTGCCCTCCTTCCCCTCCACTGCCTTCACTCCTCAGCTGGAGCCCAGGCTGGAGCAGGAGCAGGAGGAGAAGAAGCAGAAGGAGGAGGAGGAGGAACAACAGGGCTGCACCAGAGCAGGGCTGCAGGCTGGCACCGAGGGCTTCCCAAGGGCTTCTGGGGGAAAACTGGGACCACGCTTATAATTCAGAAAGGCACCTCCGGCTGTCTGATGAACAGAGGAGAGCATCAGCTCAAAACGTCTTCTCTCTGTTGGACTCAGAGGTATATAGAAATTAAAAAAAAAAAAAGCTATGAAAGCATGATGCACTGCCTGGGGTGCACCAGTGCTTCAGCCCATAACTGGAGTCTTCTTCACCTCCTTCCCCCTCTCCTTGCTCATTTTAGATTTGCCTTTATCAAGAAGGCTAGATTGATGGAGTGGGCGAAGCGAGCTGGTGTCTGCTGTATTGACTGGTATCGTGAAGAAGGCTATATCCTTATTCCCAAGGCAGGGCCAAGGGGAAGAGTTGTTTTTCTGAACAAAATATGCAATTTGGAGTTAAGCAGGTCTGGTTCATTCTCCCAACTCTGTCTCAGCCTCCATCTCTCAAACACATACCCTCCTGATCACCCTTCTCCTGGCTCTTTGGCCAGTCTGGCAGAGTGCTCCGAGCTGTACGCTGACACTTAGGGGTTGCTGTTATCACTTACAGCTGACTAAAACCCTTCTAAAAGAGTATTACCTTTGTTATAGAAATGCAAATAGGTAGGCATTTTGATTAGCTGTTCTCTTATCACTGGTGGCTGTTTAACAGGGTGGTCTTGGGTAGAGCTTTGTCTTTTTTATGACCTATGTAATGGGTCCAGGTGGGACCTCCTGAGAAGGGTGTTAGTGCCCAGGCATGTTCCTAACCACCCACCAAATCAACAGTTTGTGTTCTTGTAATTGGAGTAGCTGACAGAACTGTATGAAAAAAGTCATAAATGGGTTGAAAAAAAGATACCCCATAATGCCGAAGCTCAGACCATTCGTGCCTTTGAAAACCTTTGGTCTGCAGCTGTAAAATAGCCGTATTGCCGTATTACTGGGTGACTTACCTGTGTATGAATGCTTTGTGGGTCTTATGTCCTATGTCTCATGGTCCCCATGTGAAGATTGGGGGAGTAATTACCTAAAGCTTGTTACCTGTATGGCTTTTGCATGTGACCAAGAGCCACATGCACATCCGGAGAGGGCACAGAAATGAAACTGGTTTGAGGAAGTTATTTCAAATGGTGCTGACACATTTGGGATCTCCAAGGTCAAGAGTAGGAAGCATGTGGGCTAAGGTCCAAAATCCCAATGAGCTCCATGCACGGATCCTGATATTCGTAAATTCGCAGTCCGTGTGGCTCTTAGTCACATGCAAAAGCCCTGCCCGTACCAAGCTGCACAGCAAGTGATGTAGTAACCTTGATGACCCATTATAGTAAATTTTGACAAATCCTACAAAAATGCTTTCGTGCATTAGTAGGGATGTTAGAAAAGCTCTCAGGGAAGTCAGGTGTGCAGGAAGGTTTGTTACAAAAGATCCAATCAGTTATAAATCCACATTTAACTTCAACAGCAAACTGCAGACAGCGTGACCTTCCCTGTCCCTTCCTAATGTTTGCTATAGACCATATGCTCTTTAGTCTTTTTTACTATTATTTGTCTTCTATCGTGTTTTAAATCATACTGTGTCTGTAGGAGCTTTCTGAGCTAGACGAAAGTGGTGTGATTGTTTAAAGGCAGCTCCATTGTACCGAAGTGTCAGGAGGTGCGGTTGGCTGTACCGTGGGCAGGAGAGAGCCGGTGGGCAGGGAAGGCAGCGCTTCCTCTGAGAGGGCAAGGGGCTAAAGGCTGCACCCGAGAGATGTCCCTAATGCAGCTGATTGTCTTTTCCTTGTCCTGAAAGGCAGTGAAGAACAATTTTGCTAATACAATAAACTGAAGCATCTGATTCAGTTCACTGTAACTTTATGGGGGCTGTTATTCATGAGCATCTTCCAAAAATCTGAAAGTTTCATGCATTAGTACGAACTGATTATGCATCTGAAAAAATAATTTGGAAAGAACAGTATTTATGTTTCTGTCTAGTTTACCTGCATACTTATACTGTTTTACTATTTATTTATTTTCTGGAAATAAAAAAAAGTTTGAGGCAACCACCTTAGTTACTGTTAAACTGTTTTAAGCTCTTGAGCACCAGTGGCTTGTTAGGATTCATGGATTCTTTTGTCTTTACCCCTTCCATGCTGCTGAGCACGGAGAACAGACACAACCCACCCTGAGAAACTGATGAATGAGAAATGATGAATATCAATGTTAAAGTGAATATGTAGTGCTTTGTATTCACATAAACCTTTTGTGATGAATATGTAATATTAACATCCACAATTATGATAAAAATCAATAAATTGATACCAGCACTCAAAGATCTGTTAGCTACAATTAATTTCTAAGGGATTTACAGAGAGGTTATGGCCACATACTGTCAGCTGGATCTCTTGTGCTGGTGGAAATCATATTTAATTCTGATGAAGGAAATAGAATTAATTGATGTAGTACGAGAATCAACTCTATAGTTAAGATTTTTATTTTTTTTCCCCAAAGGAATAATTTCTTATAAAGACAAGTTAGGACCCACTGAAAAAGAATAGTATTGCTGGGTCCAAGGGATTTTTGGGTAAAATAAACTCTAAGCATAAAAGTATGTAATGATAAATATATGTGTATGGAAGGATCTTAAAGGATTTCTGAAAGCAAACAGCTTGTGCACTGCTCAGGCACAGAGGTGATGGGAGAAGATTCCAGAGAAGCATAAATCAGACTTTTCTTGGATCCATCTGGAGAAAATGACAAGTCTCATCTTAGAGATTTTTCCCAGGAATGACAAACAGGAAGGAAAAAAAAGACCAAAATGACAAATTATTAGTTTTGAGTGACTGTGAAGTCTTGCTTGGCTTGGAAGTCATTTTTACAGATGGTCATTTTGTCTATGTCTCCCATTGAGAGACCATAAACTTGTGTCATGAACATACAACAAGCCGTACATGACCTTCTCCTCTTTTTTTTCACTTTGTATTGTAGGGAAGCAGTGGCAGTTTTTGAACTGGTACCTAGTAGTAAGGTACGAGATGAGCGAGAGCATGGTCATTGGGGGAGTGCCATCTCCCGCTGCACTTGGCAAATCCTCCGTAGGGGATATCTATTTCTTGACCCTCATTCAATCCTTCTACAAGGTCTGGTGTTTTGTATTCTCTAGCAGGGACCAAGCCAACTTGTGGAAGCTGATGGCAGTGTTTCCAGCAGCTTGGCTGGGAAAGGAGCATGGCTGTTCTTGCTGACTTTCAATGAATACTACAACCCAAGGTGAAACTATCTTTTGAACTTAGACTCTGGGAAACAGCTAGTGAACCCCGAGAAGGGTCTGGTTACATACTGCAAACAAGCAATCCAAGGGTGTACCTTAGCGTCAGGATTTACCAGCTTTTCAGGTGTTGCTGCACCAGAACACAAAACCAGAACAGCAGGAGAGATTCAGCAAGCTTTTTAGCTATGAAATATAAAACTAAACCATATTCGATAATCTATGCTTGAAGGAATTGTTCATAAGGGCAAACTCCTTGAGGCTTTTTATCCAATCTTACCTCTTCCAAATGGAGTGTGATTCCTTCCACCATGGCACAGCATTACCACTGAGAGCTCATTAGCCTGCGTCTCTAATGAAGCTCCTGGAAGTATAGTGGACTTCAAGAAAATGTTCAGGTTTGTTACAGAAGGGGAGAACTAAACTTTTTCCCCTTTGCACATGCAAGGAAGCATGTGCCTGGTTTGTCCATCCATGAGTTTTGTCAGGTCTTTAGGGCATAGGAAGCTGAGGACACTGCCAAGTGCTTATGAACTGAGTTCATCATGCTGCCACTCACACACAGGTCCACCAGGCTCCAGGTGTGTAGGAATGTAGAAGCACGCTCATGGTACCTCTGAGCTGAGACCACCAAATACAGTTAGCATAGACTGCTGAGGCATTCTCCTGATAGGAATGGTACTTCTAGCTCCATGGGCTGCTGCCCTGTTTGGGCTGATGGTGAGACACTTGGTCTGAAGTTCAGCTGAATTTATAAGCTGCGATAGCTTTTAAGTTCAAGTATTTTCTTCATGGTTTTGTTCCCCATAAGATTTCCCAGGGAACAGAAGAAAAGTCAGAAGAGATTTATATTTTTCTCCCCTCCCGGTTTTGGACAAATACAACTCCATTGCTTAGTGTAGATATTTACTTTTGCTTAAACAGGAAATAAATCTTAGTTAAAAGCCTGCTATGCAGTTGTTTTAGAGCAATCCTCCTCCAAAAAAAATGTTGCTGTCCAGAAGATAGAAGTTAAATTATATTTAATAACAGAAGTTTACAAAGTCTTATAAAACCTTCTTAAAGTTAGACAAGTGTTAGTAGCCATAACCGTTCCAAAGCACAAGTTCATTTGCTCACAGGGTGAATAAACATTTTAACAGTTATAGCCATCAAGAGCCGTGCTGGTATTTAGTTTGTTTATAGTTGTTTGATCAGATGGTGTTGAATTTGGCAAGACTTTGCATGGTGCAGCAGGGTAAGTTATGGCCACCACGTGGCCGGAGGGCGTGAACTGTATGGCAGTCAGACAGCAAACCAAGAATTATAAATTCCAGTTGTACAGCGTGAAAAGGCTCTGGTAGTTTGTTCTGGCACCCCACGCTCTAACACTGGGTGGCAATTCAACACAGAGATTTACTGCCACACCTCTGCATTGTAGGAGAGAAAGGTTCTGATCTTTTATTATTTTGGGTCAGTGACAGACCCATGTGCAACCTTCCAAGTTTATAATTTTGGGGAACAAAAACTACCTTCAAGTTTCAAGTATCTGTCAGTTTGGTCAATGGGGGTGAAGTTCTGGGCAGACGAGCCGCACCAGGGAGCGTCTTTTGTGACATCTCTGGAAGAAGGGCGGCCAGCTGACCTGATGATGGAGGAGCTGCACGTTGCAGCCGTGGACAGCAAGAACCAGGAGAGCTACGGCGAGGGAGACTGTGGCTCCCGGAGCAGCGCGGCTGAGCCCACGCAGAGCCGGCCACAGGCTGCGTTAGCTGTCGGCACAGCTCTGCTGCCCTTCGCGTGGCATGGCCCTGACACGGGAACCACATCTGAAACTGCCCAGGAGCCAAATGTCAAACTCCGCTGATCTAGAGAGGGTTAGTAAAACTGTTCTGCAACCATGGCATCCCATTTTCCATGGTTTATTATCTTCATCAGAAGAGAGTAAGGTCTGGCAGGTGACTTAAAGGCACTCCAAAATCTGGAGTCCTGTTTCATACTCAGAAAAGGAGAGGACATTACCTGTTGGTAGTGCAGACGTTGTTCAGGCTCAGAGTAGGGAAAAGCTGATTCCTAACCCCAGCTCTACTACTAGTTTGATTTTTTAGTCCTGGTCATGGCCTTTAACCTTCCCGTGTCTGGGTTTCCCATAGTCCACATGAATGCAGTACTGTTAACTTCCTTCACTTGCTAATTGTGTGGAGAAGTTCCTGTCTGTAATCCTGAAGTGTAGTTAAAATCATCTTTATGGTTGTCGTTATGCTTTGTGCGGTGCTGGAGATGAAGGAGGGTGTAATCTCTTCTTCCCACTTAGACTAGCAAAACTTAGTTGTGGGACAGGCAGGATGGGGAGGACAGGCTGGAGAGGAGCTGCACCTGGTTTGCCTCTACAGCTCTTCGGGAGAGCATTGCTTTTGTTTATACTGTTGAAGCTATTCTTACTTTTCTTCATTTCTTTTAAATACTGCAATTTCCTCTCAGATAATTTATCCAGACACATGAAAAAAAGGTTTCAGCCATTGAGTGGAGAAGGCTGGCATAGGTTGGCTCCAGGGCAGTCGGGCACGAGATGCGTGTGGTCGCAGAGCTGCCTCACTGTACTAGCACGAATGGAGCTGGGAGGGTGGTCTTGGGCGAGGACTTCAAAAAGCTTCAAGACTGGATTGATGTAAAGCCATGGGCCTGAAGCATTGTCAGAGCTAACAGAGGCATGCTAGTGCTTCGTGCTCTGCACTTAGTTATGTGAGCAGCGAAGCAGTCGTGGGGGGAGACACGGGGTGCTGGAGGTGCAGCTGGAGTGGGTGCTGTGCCAGGTCATGCCCAGATGTACATCTTGGGGGAAACAGAACCCGCACCCAGGGCCGTTCAGAGCACAGCCAGGGAGCTTCTGCAGATGCTTCTCTTGCACTAACATCGCTGGGCTTTTCAGGCTATAAACAACGCTTCTCCTTGCAAACAGATTTGTAACTTTCCCGTCTTGTACATTATACAAAACAAGGAAATAGGTTTTTAAAATTCACTTTATAATAACGCTTGTTTCAGCTCGCTGTATTTAAGCTGACTGAAGGTCGCATGAATGGTGCTAACAATGCAGTCACTTCAGAGGGTAGGGTGTGCTCCCCAGATGCCAGTCTGCAAACAAGCTCAAAGAACGTCGGAGGTTCTCCTGGAGGTATCTCCAGGATAACAGGGGATACCACCGGGAAGGAAACTCTTCTCCAAATGGCAAAGCAAAAAGCTTTTGTACTGAGCATCAAGGGGCTCATCCTGGCACCTCTGGGGATTGCAGACAGACGCACGTTGCTCACCTCCTGGGCAGCAGCTGCAATGCTCCCCTCCGAACCCAGCACACCTCTGCCTCCACGGGCTCACGGGAGCTCCAGCCACTGCCCCCAGTGCAGACCCTGGGGCATCTCGCACTCAGTGGCAGCTTTCATGACCTGTACCTCCTACGCCACAGACTGCGAGAAGGGAACTTGGTCTGTGCAGGACCTGGACAGGAGCTGGCAAGAAAATTTGGGTCAGCCACTAAGTTTCAAGTCAGACCCAAGTGTGGGAAGGATTTGTATTTGCTGCCAGATCACTTCTGGGGGCGAGCAGCACTTAGATCCCCCCCAGGAGAGCTGCCTTCTTTGTGCCTAGCATGGTGCTGGCTGGCTCAGGTGCCCCACTGCCTCCTCCATGTAGACCCTGTTGGTAACTCTTCCCATAACAGAAACTCAGAGGCCAAAATGAGAGCCCTCAATTCTGCTCTTCACAAGCAGCATAACGTGGTTAAGGAGCAGTAGCTGTTATGGGAACTCTAAGATTAAGATCCCTGCCTGGGCCAGTTTTGTGGAGGACTTGCAGGTTGCCCTAAGAGCCCTTCTCAGGCGTGATGGATTCCCTGTCTGGCCTGTTTGGTTTCTGGTGCTTCAAGGATGCCAAGTCTGCATTAAACACTGTCCCATCCCTAACAGGTTTTGATTCAAATGGATAAAAAAGATGGAAGGGGAAATAGGTACCTAATGCATTAATTACTTTCTGAAGGCTGCAGGAGACCCACAGAGAAATATATTGTGATAAACCTGTCCTTGTAATAGCAGGTGATTGAGGGAGGAGAACTTCTGAAGGAATTGCCCATCTGGTGACTTAGCTACCTTTTGCCAGCAGCAGTTCTCAGCTGTGCGTAAGGAAGGTGCACATACAAACCCTCCAGTCTCATTCTTCCCCTGTGGCTCTTCCTCTGGTGTCCCAAATCTGCTCACACCCCTGTCCTAAAGAAGTCCAGGCAGGGACTCCAGATTTCCTATTAACATCATGTGAACCAACCCCCTACTGACTTTCCCTTTCAGCCCTGGGAAACACATCCAGAGAGTGTGGATAGAAATGCCTCTCAAGCAATTATCTGTTTTTGTTTCAACCACAGTGAAATTTCTTTCCTTGTATCCAGGCTGTGTTGTGGAAACTTAAATACTGCAGCTTTGGATGGAAGGAGTCTGGCAGACACATCTGGAACTTGTTTCCCAACAAGAACATTTATTTTTGGCTAATTTAGTACTTTGCAACTTCTTAGGACAAGTAGGTTTTTTTATTTACTTTATGATGGACTGTATAAGTATAAGTAAAAGTTGGTTGTTTCACTAGCAGTGAAGAAAATAAAAGAAGATCCTTTGGCAAACACCCACACAGAAGTTTTTAAAAGCAGTCTCGAAATACTAAACTGCGTCTGTAGGCTGCAGCTACTCCTCCACCACCGCGTATCCCTGTACTCCATAAAGGGAGTGTGAAATGACAGGAAATCACAATAGCAACTTTTAAAGCCACTTTTTGTGTTTTTATAAATAGCTACACAATTTGCAGAGCAGTGCTGTATTGTTCCCATGCATTACCAGATTCGCTGCATTGCCACGTATGTGCCTGGAAACAACAAGGAGGAAATTATATAGGCTGGAGCATCCTATAGATGTGCGGGGCAAGGTGTGAATTCCCCTTTGTATCTTCTTAAGGTAAACTGGCCAACTTTTGCTTTCCTGGACCTACGGCACAATTCAGAGTCTCTGCAGTTGTTCAGAGCTGGTCACGCTTAGACCCAGCTGATGCATATTCAATACAACAAAAGGTTGGCATAAGTACTGAGGCCACGAAAGAACAAAGCTTAAACAGTTGGATGAAAATAAGGGAATATTAGTGAAAAATGACAAAAGGCAGCTTGTAAGTTAGGAGGACTTACAACCTCCATGGCCAGGCCAGCAGAAGATCTTTCCCTGCGTCAGACTTTTGCCCCAAAGTAGATCCATGAAGGACATGTTGTATATCATATTTTTCAGAGACAAAAGCTGAGAGATTTGAGGTCTTTCTTAAGCTGGTTTATCTAGTTGTGACCAAACCTTTTTCTTGTTTAAAACTACAGAATTTAAAAATCAAGACCTTAATTGATTCTGCTTGTGCTCTGATGCCAAACTCCCTTTCCAGTATCACAGACCATCCCATCCATATATGCCTGCAGTCTGAGCATGTTGCAACCTCCAAACTAATTTATCACAGGAGGAACACACCATGAGTCCAGGCGAGCTCAAGAATAAGGAATAGCTCACTCCCAATAACTGTGGAAGGTATATGATTGAATACCTGTATTTATACTGGATAATTTTAGATGTAGATTAATTTTAGATTAAGAAATATGAATGATAAACTTTGCTGACAACACGCAGATTTTTTCCTATACTTATTTTCCATTTGTGGACCATTCATTGCAATTTTTGGCTGCTGATATTGCAGCTATTTTTGTTAAGTTTCATGGGACATACGAGTCGCACACTGTTGATTCCTTTGCCCGGTTGGATTATTTTAGTGACTAAACCAGGCTTTTATTGCTAGTCCCTGCCATTGCAAATTCAGAACTTACTACAAGAAGTGCACAATATTCAGTTAAAAATCTGCTGTTCTTATGAGCTTTCTTACCCGTTAATTTATTTACTAGAATATTTACAGTGGTGGCTATAACTGCCAGAAAATCAGAGATTCTTTGTACTTGGGAATAAAAAGTGGAAATTTCAAATCTTCTCATAAGCAACATGAGAATTGCAAAATGCTTTCAAAATGATTTTTAGAAGTTTATTTTTGAAAATTTCAGAATGAAGTGGAGTGTGGCAGTCGTCTCTGCTTGGACGGTGAGGGGGTGGGAGACTGAGCATTGAGAAGTGGTGGCCAAGTGGAGCCAGGGTTTTAAGGACTCCTGGCAATGGTAGCTTCAGAGAGGCTGTGTATGAGCTGGGCCTTCCAGCCTCCGCAGGAGATGGTCCAGAAAGGCCGTGACCCTTCAATCTGAGCAGGTCACCAGGGAAAGTGGCTGGAAAGCATGCAGGGCTGGACCCACCACCTGGATTTGATCAACAGTCTTCCCAAAATGCCTATGATGGGATGAAGCCTCTGGTGTTTGACGATATTGGTGCACTGCCTCAAAAACATCGCATTCAGAAACCCCTCAGCCTGCTCCCAGACCTCCGGGGCACACGGGATGCTCAGCACCTCCCTTGCAGCCACATCAGTCCATACCTCCACCCCGAGGACCTCAGCTGAGCTGGTCGTTTGTTGGCCAAGGCAGTGGCCGTCACATTTGCTCAACACTCGTGTCCATCACTCGCTGTTAAGGTGCGAGGCAGGGCTTCCCACCCGCAGGGTCCGAGTGGAGCAGCTGGTGTCACTGGGGACTGCTTACAGCTTTGAGTCGAGGCTGAATGGGAAATCGGTTCTGTAAACACTGCCAGAGGAGAGTGGATATTATTTATTTAGTGCAATAATACAACAGCAGTGGGTTAGTCAAACAGTAATTAGCAACAGGTCATGCTATAATTAGAGAGTCTGTTGCAGTTGGCTCTAACTGAATGACACCAGTAAGTCATCAAGTATCTGGGGTAAGTAGGGGATTAGTTTGGGAAGCAAATGCTTTCATGCACAGTTAGGACTGTTAGGGAACAAGCAGATCTTTTTCTTTGCCTCCTTTTATCCTAGCATTTAATGTAACATGAGGCTCTGAAGTGGCACTTACTTCTCTCTTAGTTGCGTGAAATCTTGAACAAAAGCTCCAAACAGCTCTCCTGAGTGATTAAATCTCATCTGAAAGAGCTTAAAGTCTCAGGGGGTACAAAGGAGTAATTCTTTTCTCTGCTCTTACAGAAGGGGAAGAAGGAAAGTTCTGCTTCTCAAGACAGGTTTATATTTTACATATGTCTTTTTTCTTTTTTTTTCCTTCTTCTTGCTATTTTAAGAATCAAGTTTCCACAATTCTATTGTCTGAATATCAGAAATTTCTCTTGCTTAGACAAGCAGTGAGATTCTGGCACCTCATATGTGAAAGGAAAGAAAATACCTCAATCAGTTAACTGCATTCACAGGTTTTTTGCTGAATCTTCCTTCCACTGAATGATTTGCTGTGTTTAAAGAATGAAGGACTGAAATCAGTGACTAGAGATGGCAAATAACTACTGGGTAAATGCCTCGCACATCAGTCTGGATACATTGCTCAATCTTCACACCCTTGGATGCTCCTGCAATGCCTTCACATTGCAATTTCATCTTTTCAGTCATAGCTTTCCCCTCCATTAGCCTGACTGCCCCGAGAGGCTCCCGTTTCTGCTCTCTGTTCATCACATCGGCTCACAGTTTTTGCCCTGCCACTGTCTGCAGAGATTTGCCTCCCGACAGGAGCGTGTTGGTCATGCTGCGCTGCTTGACTGTGGCAGTCGTAATCAGTACAAGTCAAATACATGCATCTTCTTGCTTGTCTGAATTTGCCTGGTCTCAGTTTTCAGCCCCCAGAATGTCTTCTGCCAGCAGGATTGTGCTCTCGCCAATGTCCTGTTTCTTGAGTACATACTTGCAGCACATACTCAAGTTCTTCTTCAGCCTCTCCTGGGATAAACTAAATAGATTATTCTCCAGAAGCATCCGATGGTAAAAACATGTCTTCCAGTTCTTTCATAAGGCTCATGGCTTTTCTCCTTTGTATTTCCACCTATCCAACATCTTTCTTACATGTCAACATCAGCATGCGGTAAGGTACCCTAGCAGCCTCATACCTGCTTTCTCATTTCAAGGTCCTCCTCAGAATTATGTTGGCCACAACAAATGGCAATAGGCACTTGCATTGAGCTGATGATGAGCAAGGACCTCGTTTCCTTTTCAGAGTCCTCTCTTTCCAAGGCCAGATTGTCCCTGTCCTGTAAATACTGCCTTTATTTTGACTTCCAAATGTGTTGTCTCACCTTGGCTATACTCAAATGCATATTGTTTCCTGCAAAATGTATCCAGGCAATCCAGATTGCTCTGTATCAGTATGCTGCCTGTTAAATTTATCAATCCCTCTGATCTTGGTCACCAGCAAACAAGATTTTAAGTGATGATTTCAAGGGGTTTTTCCTTGACATGGGTAAAAAACTGAGTAGCAGAAAACTTGTAACAGTTTCCCAGGGGACCATGCTAAAACCAGAACTGTTAGGGAGCATTTCCATGTTTGTATGTACATTTGAGACCTCTTGCAATACTGGGTTTAACTCTGCTCAGGAGTGCTGGAGAGAGTTGGTGTTGTCCTTGCTTCTTTATCAAAACCTCGTGTAATACCAAATCAAATCTTTTTCTGAAATCAGAGAATGCAGCAACTTATTACAGCAATATTGTTGTTATCACTGAAAATATCAAGATGGCAAATTTATTCTCCTCTAATCCACAATGATTTGCCAAGTTCTATTCCCCATCTTGAATTCTTGATGAATTGTATTCTTTATGAGCCATTTTATTATTGTGCTGGAGAGCAATCTTGGCTTGATAGGTTTATAATCACCTAGATTATCCACTTTGTTCTTTCAAAATACTGGTACATTTTTTTGTTAACTCTGATTGTCCAAGTTTACTGGAAATCAAGATCAACCATGTGTAAAGTTCCTTACCCACCTCTCTAAAAAGTCTTTTTAAAGAAAAAAGATGCCGTTATCTGGACTTGCTAATTTTGAAGCGTCCAGCATTAGTAACTGCTGTTTAACATTTTGTTTAATATCTGCGGGGATGGAAAAGTTCCTCACCACATAATATGGCTCCCCAAAATAGAACAGAAGTATTGATTGGCGGTGTCTGCTTTTCCTGAATCGTGGTCAACAACCCTACTACTTTCCAGCTGATCGACCTAACTTTTAATGTTTCTTTTCTTCCCAATATTCTCAAAATCAACCTCTTCTGCAGCCTATAGATTTGTCTACAACTGTTACTGCTTTCTGACCATTCCCAAGCTTTTACTATATATCCACAGCTACCAGCTTCCCCTTTCTTGTCAATACAGTATTTTTTGAAAATGCTACACAGCTGTGACATCTGACCCGTGCCTCCCTATGGGGCTATTGGCATGGAGGCTTCTCTGTGCTGCAGGTCTGTGACCTTTTGTTTTAGCTCACTCTTTTCAACTGTGTCAAAAACATTAGATATTGTCTAAACTCTTTAAGGCACACATCTCTCTCTTCATATATTACTGCTTTGGCTTTTTATCTGTTTGCTTCTCAGAAATGTAAAGAGCTGCCACGATCACCGTTTCTTAATTCAGTAAACATTTCCTCTTAGTGTAGCACCATGACGTCTCATGTAGAAGCCTTGGCCAAATGCACTCACACTCATCCTTTCTTCTACATGGATGTATCAGGGTGAGGGAATAACCCACAGAGCCAGCTCTGTAGAGTTGATGCATGGTCCAGGGTAACTGTCTGCTGCTTCAGCACATCTTGTCCTTAGTGGGATGCACACCCAAGAATCTCTCCAGTATCACAAGAAATGAGGGGTGAAGCCTTCTGCATTGAAGTCCTGCCATATTTTCAGTTTCTTCCTTCCCTTGGGGATCTGCTGATTCCCTGCAGAGCTAAAGTAAGCAGGGGGATTAGGAAACCGGCCCTTCACCAGTAATGCAAAGCGGGATGCCGTCACCATGCTTCCCCCATGAGGGAAGCAGTGGCACAGGTACATCTTAGACAGCCTGACAGAAACCAGCCTGAGGACATTTTTCAGGGAGTAGCAGCCTGAAATGAGCAGAATTTGAAAAATGCGCTTGTTCAAAGTATGTGTGCTGGTAGGAATAACTGTTCTCTGTGAAAACCATTGAAAATGAGCCACATGACATCTCAGCTGCCAGGTGTCTGGTGCCACACACAATTAGTGTCACAACAGCTTGTTTTACCTGGAGAGCCTGGCTGATGAGAACTCACAGCCCACCTAAAGCATGTCCTGTCATTCTTACTTTGGAAATAACCATTTGAAAGCAGGTTGTCTTATGAGTCCTTTCCCCCCTTCCCATCCAGAGTGCCATAAGGCTCGCAGTGTTAGCCCACCAAAAAATAACCTTCAGTGTCAACCCTCAGGGCCTCATACCTCCAAGTTTATTTTGTTTTCTTCACTCTTAATGACCTGAGAATGTTCTAGTAATTTGGTAATTTAATTGAAAAGAAGTTGAAAACATCAGCAGCATCTTGGGAGGGTGCTGAGCTCTGGATATTTTGGTGGGGAAAGACACTTCTTCCACATACATGCTTCCTAAACAGGGGAGCACCAGACCCAACTTCTGCTTAACTGCTGCCCTGACTTACAAATATCTGTCTGTGAGGGCATCACCTATTGCTTCCACCTGGGATGACGAGCTGGCAAAGCCTGCAGCTGGGGCACAGGCTCTTGTTTGAGTCCTCTTGCCCTGGGCTGCTGCTGCCAGTGCAAGGGCAGTAGCACAACTGCCAGCACAGCTTGGTTAGGTACTGAGCCCATGGTGATTGTTTTAAACTGCTTTCTCTCAAGAGAAATGGCATACTCCAGTTGTTCCCCTCTGACTACCACCAGAGAACATCATTACTTTATTGCTGCAGTATGTAAGTACCTATAATCATCTCAGAGTAGTTCTGTTACTTCTATGAAGTATTTGGAGCAAACTCTTCTGTAGGTAACATCAGAGCCTGTGTGCCCCAAATGTATTATAGCACATTCCCTCTTGCATCATCTCCATCTTTTAAAAAAGTAATTAATTAATTAACCTTTTGACTTTCCCTGATGGTATTAGCTTCTTAACTAGAAAAGATGATGGCTGTTCACTTTATGTATTTTGTACAGATCTGGAAAATCACATGGTCTCTTGGGGACTGTGATTATTTTGGCTTGCTGCTCTACTAACTAATTTTTTGAAGTGAGCCAGAGGCAGATGTTTAAGATGACCATACTCGGCCAGTTTTCTCCCCAGAAGCTGTCATCCTTTAATGGAGTGTGAAGAAATGGCAGCAGAGGCATGAGTCAGTTGGGTTGGTTACATATGTCTGTAGCTCGGAGGTCTGGGGATTTTGTCTCTGCTTCATTTTCTAAAATGTCCCGTGGAGTCATGGCATTTCCACCCCAGCGCAGGGGCAGCAGAAACCTCCTGGCTCTGGTCTGCCTGTGGCAATTAAGAAAGGTGATGAGAAAGTGTGAATGTGATGCAATAAGGTAAACTGTTTGGGATCGGTGCCCTTGCTCAGAGAGATGTGTCTGTTGGCAACAGCTTCACACTTGCATTAGTTTATTTGTCTTAACTCCCCATGTGTAGAGAGTTTTGGCAGGTTTTGTTTGGTTTTTTTTAGCAAGGATGGTGCTCATGTCAGAGCAGGTCTGTTGGTACCCTTGGGCAGGAGGGGGTAAGGTCTGTGCCTGTTGGCTTTCTTGCCATAGGTTATAAGTTTCCAGCTAAGCTTCTGTGAGATGTCCTCTGCTGCGAAGATATTCATAGATGCACCCCAAAACTTCCCATCAATAGTGAGTTTGGTCAGACAGAAGTAACAGGGAATCTTTAATGCTTGAGATTTAAAGCTTCACCTAAACCCTTTGCACAGCTGAAATCACAGAAGATGTAATTCAGCTTTCTTAGTCATAGTTACATGTGAGTAATTACAACAAAGACACCTAGGCCAGGAAATACTACTCTTGTTTCTGCTGAAGTCCAGGAGTTGCAGAACCATAAAACACAGCGACTGGCGTGTCACGGTGCTGGGCTTCAAAGCAGGAGGTTATTTCCTGCTTGCATTTCACAGGCTACAAAACCATCTTATGGCGGCAATAAAAATAAAGCAGAGAAATTTTATTCCGACACACTAAGTTATAGTCACGCGTGACCTCCAGATGGGGAGTGGAACATGTCCACCACACAGTGACCCATGTAGGAAATGGGGCGGGAGTTGAAGGTAGTGCATAAGACGAGTTATGCTCGAGTCCCTCTCGTGCTGCAGATACATCACGGTGCCTGCAGTGTGGTGGCAGCCTCGGAGGGCTCCTCCCTGAGGAATCGTTCCTGGCTTGCTCATCTGCTTTGACTCATAGTTCCCCTCCTTGGCCTGTGACGCAGTGCTACCCAAGTGGCTTTAGAAGCAGGATGGGAATCCAAAGGAGGTACAAAAACAGGTGTAAAAGGCTTGCCTGCACAGCTGGCAAAGCAGAGAATCGTATCCCGTATTGAAACGCGGTAGCTGTGAGTGACTCCGGGCTCTCCCTGTGACATTTCAGCAGTCGGTGGCAGGAGGGAGATGGTTCCTTTCACTGCTCTTTCCCGGCTGTCTCAAGGAGGCAACTGCCAGTGCGTACTCATTAGCTGAGCTCAGATCAGCACAGCAGCGTATCCCTGTGATAAGCTGACTACCCATGGTAATGTGCGTTTTCCACAAGTCATTTTCTGTTTGCTTTGGAGCAGGGTAGCTTTTTAAACAAGAGGCTGGAGCCTTAGGCTGCTGTAAACCAGAGGATTGCCATCGAGTGACATGGTCCCTGCCCATCGCTGCCTGCGATGTTCTTGTTGGGGTGTGAGCTGACCTCTGCCACAGGACCGCCAGCACTTGTCTCTGAAGTTCGTTTGCAGTAGGAGGGCACTATGCTGGCTAGTAATTTATTAGGGAACTGGTAAAAGCAAGGATCTTGGATAAAGTGTAGAGCTGCTCTCAGCTGGAGCGAGCAGCAGGTCAGGGTGTGTATGCAGCTGTCCGTAGAGGCAGAGCTGAGTTAGTGATGGTGCTGGGTGTCCCGTACCTCATCCAGCGAGTTACCTTCAGTACCATCATACCACGTCAAAGCTGAAGGATTTCCATATTTACTAGCATTTATAGTGTACGTTTCTCTGCTGTGTAAACAAAGTAATTTTATTTGACTGCCGGCACAGAAAGCACAGCTGATGCCTTCCTGGGGCAGTGGTTTCCATACCCTGGATATGTGCTGGTGGCAGAACAAGAGTAGCTGGAAAGTGTGTTTTCTAGGGAGAGAAAATTTACAGTGAATTATGGAGAAGTTTTGTGACATTTGAGCAAGAAGGAAACATGGTAGCCCTGCACAAATCCCCATCAAACACATGTATGGTTTCTAGTCCTCTGTGGTGATGAGGAGCACTGACGTTGTGGCTTGTCCATTTGTGACAGTGTCATGGAAATCATGCCCACCTGTGTTTCCACCCACACTTCCGATGCACCCGCTGAACTCAATCACCCTTCTTGTCTTCATTTGTTGATCGATGTCTCTTACTGTATCTTGGTCTTTTTAAGGGACCCACAGTATCACCCTGGATGTTTCTCTTGGCGTCCTATGCTGAGGGTTTAATATTGCAGTCAAAGACTTAGAGCATTTTGGTTACCAACTGATAGTAATTGCCAAAGGTGAGAGCAGTGAGACGTGAAATTTCATAATACTGCTGTCACAGTAAATAATCCCTCAGGTTTTATAGCTACTTTCTCTCCTCAGGCCTCTACACAAATGTAGCATGGTATAGACAAGGATCTCGTACAGATGTCTCTGCATTGGAACAAAGTCACCCTTGAACAGCCCATAGAAACTTTACTGCTGTAAATATTTGGTCCAAGGGTACAGGTAGGCAGAACTGCTTCCACGTGCCCTTGCCAAGGGGACAGCCCTTATATTGTGCTGTCTGTTAGTATTTTTTTAGTACTCAAACGTGGAATTTAAACTTTCATTTTTGAAAGTGCAGAATCCCTTGGTGTGAGGTTGGAAAGGTGCAGAGGTTACAGCTGAAAGACTGTGAAGGCCAGATTGACATGAAGAGAAGCCTGCCTGTCTGCAAACAGGCGAGCACGAGGTGCCAGCTTCCGCCGTGCCCCGTGTGCTGCCGGTGACTCCCGCATCCCTTGGGATCACGAACCTGTTAAACTCGGTGCCTGTGGTTGGGGTGGTCAAGCCCGAGGCTCTCTCCATGAGTTTAAAGAGCTGTTTTGAAGAATAACCCTCCAGTGAAAAGACATTTCATGTGTCTTTTTCTGTTTAAAGCTGGACTCCAATTTCTTTTTCAGGTGATGTGCCATGTCTATCTTTTTATTTTTCTCTGTTTAAGTAAAGTGCTGCAGTTTAACCTGCTGGAATGACATTTGATTAAAATCAGTCCAGCAATCTGTCTCTGCTGACAACGGAGGGACTTCTTATCAGCTTTGTCCTTCGTGGGGAGAAAAGAGACAGCAGTGACAGAGAAGGCAAGAAGTGCTGGGGGAGGGGACAGTGCTTTTATCAGAAGTGGGTGGTGGAAATGGAGCTACTTTATCGGGGAGCGAACAAGTTGGATCACTCTGGTATTTCCTACTCCTCAAGTGTTGTCATGGGCAGGATATTCTCTTGCAACACTTGGAGGGTTTTGGACTGCACAGCATGAAATTATCTTTGGATTGAGATGACTGTCACTTCACAGCATCAGTTTAATGTGGCCTGGGAAGATTTTGTCCGGTTAGCCTCTGCTAAGAACTTCTCTTTCTCTGATAATGATGAAGATGGAGCTATGATAAAAATCACAACCCCAAATGTGAAATGTGACGGGAATCGAGCAACAGCTTTTTTTTTAATTCAATCACAGCTTTAATTTGGCAGATGTTCACTACAGAAAGTGAGGAGCCTCTTGAAATCACAGATTCAGATAGTAGTAGTAGTAGTCTTTATTTGTGTTAGAGTGATTCCTCTGGCCTCAATCAGGAATCACAAGTACTGAATGAAAGCTAAATGACTCCCTGTGCTTCCAGGAACTTATGCTCTGAGATGTGGGGGATGGCAATTTCTAGAGGAAGGCTAAATAGACTTTCCAAACATCTGCAACATCTTTTTTTATCAGTTCACTGCTCTCTGTTACCCAATAACAATGGATATCTGCAGGGCATCTATGCTGAAGCCAGAGGCTACATCAAGGCATTGTCACTGCACGCCACGCTCCTCTCTAAAAAGACAAAGCTGGCAAAGAATGGGGGGAAGGGGCAATTTTTTTTTTTTTTACCTTGCATTTATAAAGAGAAGAGTGAAGTCAGAGAACTGCAGTGATAAGTCCAGTTCTTCACAGACAGCATGAGACACTCAGAAACTGAATTTAGATTGTTTTTTTTTTTATATCCCCCTCCCTCCTCTGTGATGCAGTAGAGCAGAAGGAACAGTACGATATTTGTCTGTAGGTAAAATGAAATGGGCTTTTCAGACTGCTCAGTCCACTCTAGACACAGCTTCATGTAAGGTATCGGAAACGGTGAAGCAGCACAATCCAGCACTGCAGGAAATGGGGGTGTAAGTTTTTCAGAATGACTCAACCCTTCTGTTGTCATCAGCTCGGCAGTGATAGAAAGTGGAACTAGATGGGACTTGAGTGGGATGGAAATAAATTGGATGAAGAACGTGTCAGTGTATCAGTTAATCAGTGCCTTGCGAGGAAAGTATCTTGCAAGACTGGCGTGGCTATCGCTGTCACCTGGTGGGACGTTTTCATCTCTACTGGGCAGACCAAGGCCACCAGGTAGAGCAGGTGAGTTTGTGGTCACTTAAGAGACAGGATTAGCTGTTGACCACCAAATATCTCCTTACCGTCTCTAAGAAGTTAATTACTTCTTAATACCTTAAAGCCACTGAGTAAAGTTTCCCCAAGAGTCCCTACAGCTTGGTTGGGAAGGTACGTCGGTTCTTTCATCTCCTTGTTGGGTTTTCCCTTTCCTACCCCTCACCACTGTGGAGGTGAGGAGGAGAAGGCGCAGAGGTAGGGAGCATCTGTTAAGGTGACTTGGTGATGTGTCGGGTGAAGGAGTGGGGCACAAGCATGCAGCTGATCTCATCTTGATGGGTGGTTTCTGATTTCCCTGAATGCCCTCAGTGCAGCCTTGCAGAGGCTTATTATGGAGTTGCCTTTCCCCGGTCAGAGCCAGTCTCCTCTGCAGTGATGACTGGGACTAGTCATGCACATATGGTCTATCTGTCTTGGTGGCAGTGATTAGTGGAGAATAAAATAAGATGAGGACTTCTTGCCTCACAAGGGAGGCCTATGGAGCTGTCATGTCAAGCCTGCTGGAGATACTGTGCCTGTATTTTTTTTTTCCATTAAAAAATGTTGTGCTTTGCTGAAGTGAAAATACTGCCAAGAGTGCTGACCTCAGATAAGTTTCTCTGGGCGAACAGTTCTTTGTGAAGGCCTTTGTTTGGTTTGGTTTTTTTAAGAGTTCCATAGTTGGGTTTTAAAAAAAATTTTTATTCTAATATAGAAATTTTCAGTTATTGTAGAGGTCTCTGTGATAGCATGATGGTACAGATATTGTGTAACTTCAGTGCATGTTAAAATGACAAAATTTTGCAGAAAAATAAAGTGAACAAGATGACCCCAAACTGGAACTTTGACATACAAAATCACTGAAAAGTTTTTCTTCCACTTTGCAGGAGTTATCAAAATTAATTTTGTGCTGACACCTGAAAGAGCGAAACCATTTCACTTCTCTTCAGTGCCTGAATTTAGCCCCTCATGGTAACCAAAGTCCTTAGGTGGAATACTGTGGTGAGCTTTTCATTGCAGTCCCCAGTACCAAAAGTGAAGAGAGGACATACAAGAAGGCTCATTTTGAGATTTTTCTGGAGTGTGGAGGCTCAACCTGACCCTCCCGTCTGGCCAGCAGAGCAGACCCGTGTCTGAACTGTGCGAGAAGCCAGGAACTGGATTTGTACGAGAAGCCAGACCCAGAGCCCCACTCGGGTTCCCTGGCCGGTTGTGAGTGGGGCTGCTCTCAGCAAGCCCAGGCTGGAAAGGCTTTGGAGCCCAGGAGAGGAAGACTGTGGGTTTGCAGGACCATTGCCCTCAGCCCATGGTGTAGAGCAGGGACTGCTTGTGAGCTGTAGGAAGCTGGACATTCACGTTCAGGAAAACAGGACCTGGCTGCAGGGATGCGCATGGCTCCATGTGCCTGTAATCACCATCAGGCACACCAGCAGAGAAGCTCGTTTGTGCTGAAGGGAATAGACATACGATGGGCTGGATGGCGTAAGGGTTGGGTTAGAAGGTTGGTGTTATCTTTCTGAGGCAGAGAACAGCTTCCTAATTGAGTATGAGTAATCACTTTAATAACAAAGAATAGCACCAGGCCCTCTATGTGAGCCAGGTATGTCTACAGAATAACTCATGGAGATTTTTTTTTTTATTACATGGTATTGACGTCATTTTTCTTTCTTTGTTGGGACTCCAGCGATTACAGGTCTAACCACTGTGGTGTTATGGGGAGAGCAAAAGGGAAGGAAGATCCAGTTTTAAAACGCATTACGGAAAAGCTGACAAAAGCTAAATAGTATAATTGGTTTAGTGTCCTTTCATTATATGCTTCATCATACGGGGAAAGACAAAAGTGCTAACAGCCCTTAAAACACCACAGGTCTCCTGTACAGCAGTGGGAGGTTTCTGATCCCAGAGAGCTGTGGAGCGTGATGCTTTAACTGCGTTGCCCGTTCAGACCCAAATGTTGCTTGTTTCTGTATTTGTGGGGAAAAAAGATAACATGTTTGTGGGGAAAAAATGTTCTCAGGGCTGCAAAGCTTTGGAATATGTAAAGAATTATAGGAAAAAATAAATTGTGAGGTGCAATAGAAGAAATGTGGTCACTGACTGTCACACAGTGTATGGGATGGCTGCCAGAAACACACCTGACAGCACAGTGAGATGTAGCTGGGTGGTTGTATATAAAATTCCTAGTTTTACCAAAATCCTTAAAACCTTCATTTTTTCCTATTTTGTACCAAAAATGTTATTTCTGCTGTATAAACAAACACAAAACAATGGAAACTAAAAAGCTTTCCTCTGCTTTTAAACGTGTCACGCTTGCTGTGACTGAAGGAAAAGTGATGCTGGTGCCTACATAGAAAAGTACATTTTGATGAATAGGTAAGACAATTCTGATTGTACTGAAATCGTGAGTTTTGCTTGTTTCAGAAAGTTTCCCAAAGTACTTCTTAAACCCTGATACTGAAGGGAGCATGAGGGATTGGGATAGTTGACATGTTTTCTGTCTTCTCTTATTCCTACCCTCCGCTCTTGCTGGCTCCCACACACACGTTTCCCTTATAATTCAGAACTGTAACAGGTGTGAATTGCAGCAAAGAGTTTCATAACTTCCCACTGTAGCAATAAGTACTAAAGCTTCTCTTCTTCTGCAGAGCAAAGGAACAATTTCCTAAGAATCAGTATCAACAAAATTTGACCGGATTTTCCTTGTGGCATATCTGTGCAAAACTGTGTATAGTTTATACCTACTGAAGTACTAATTCTGGTAAACACTGAACCAGACCTGGATGGTGGGTGTTCATTTGCAGTGCAAACCTGGCATCGTATCTAGGAAGTCTGAATCGGTATTATAATAATCTTTTCTTTGAAGCCAAGTAACCACCATGGCATTATTTGCACTTGAGTTGTTATTAATAGCACCATGGTGGTGGCATTGTCCTTGGCTCTCTAGAGACACAACAGAAAGGGCAATTGACAGCCTGAAGTGCTCAGAAACTTAGCCTGATTTTTCCACTGGATTAACAGCAGCAAATACACAAACTCTTTATTAAGATGGTGCATTCATTTCTTTGGAGTCATGGTGGAATTTTGATAGAATTAAAAATCCCATTAATATTTATATCAGTGTTACTGGGAGTAAGTACATTTATTTTAACTTGAGCTGCAAATCATTTAGTTCTTTGTAATTACAGTACTGCTATTAAGTATTCATAAGGCTGTACAATATAATGTCACAGGAAACCTATTTTAATTTAGTGGTAAGTCAATGTTTTAATTTTGTGTAAAAACAGAAACTAATTTACCAAGCATTCTTGCTTATGTTTTCCCAGCCAGGTTTTGCAAGCCTTCTTCAGTTTACTGTATTTAAACTACTTTTTGTAGCTTTGAAAGTTTGGAAATTACCGTGAAAATCTTAGGTCCAGCGCAGCTTACATGCGTGCATGCTGTCGCATGTGACTTTTAATGTAAGCACAGGCAGGAAGAGGTCATTTATATCACAGTGTTCAGCTCCTCAGTGTCACCAGAATTGCAACATAACATATTTTCATAAACTTCATAAAAAGTTGGTCTTGGAGAACAAGTCTTGAGAATGGTGCCTGTATTAGTAATTTATGTTGCTGTCATTTATTTCTATAAATAAGACTGTTTCAGCTGTGAGAATCTTTGGCGATATATGTAGATGGATCTCTCTGAGGTCCTTGGGAGTTTTAACTTGCAGAAGGACAGGATGGATTGACCAAGGGTATTTTTGTGTGTGCCCCTTCCCGTACCAGCACCAGAGCTCCCTGGGTACAGCACGGTGTGCTGTGTGCACTGGTATAATGCTTTGGGTTTGTGTCTTTTAAAATTTTTTTCCACTAACTCATTTGCGGTAATTAGAGGGAAGGAACTGCTACTATTTGAGGCAGTACTACAGAGAATGGGTTTTTTCAACAAGTGACACGAGATGTCTGCAGAGGACTGTGACAGATGCAGCCTTAGATGTGATCTGTATCCTACGCCTGGTATCATATGACTTCTGCCTATGCAGCTTCTCCTCACCCCTATGGAAACAGAATATTTGTCCAGAAGAGTTTTTTCTCTGTGCCAGTGTAGCAGCCCTTACAGTGGTTTATTACCTTGCTGCAGTTGAAACAATCCTCTGGGAATCTAAATCCCAGAAGTTCCCAGAAGTGATGATCATGGAGTGGATTCAAGGTTGATCTTAGCTTCCAGGCAAAAACCTGGAAGCTCATAAAAGGGGGAATTTTTTTGTTGTTTTCAGTAGAGCCACTGTCCCACTGGGACGTTGGGGCACTCTGTTAGCCCAGGGTTATGCATGAATGGGTGGTGTATACACAACCACAAAGGGTTGTCTATCACTTCAGCTTGATTTCGTGCCTCCAGGCATGCACCTTAGTGTTGTGAGATACAGCTGCATCAGGATAGATAACAGAAAATTGTGTTATGACAGCTCTATGTAATGGTATGACTTCATTTCGACATATCTACATGACTTCTGTTTTCAAGAGAAGCCAGGCCACGGGGGCAAAATGCAGTGTATGGGTGTCTTCACTGGGGTCAATTTGCATGTGTGAGAGATCCTGTAGCTTATAACTGTCCTTTCTAACTCTCTCCACTGCAGGACGAGGTCTCTTCTATGGACATTGAACTCCCAGCTATCTATGCCTATTGCCTGTGATGGAAGAACTTGATGTTAATGTGAGGTAGGATAAACTACATGGCTCCTCCTATACCACGTCTTGTCCAGCTGGTGAGCTGCAGGGGGTCAGCAGCCCTACGGTGTGTTTGCAAAGCTGCAGGATGGTATTTTCTGTTTGCCTGTAGATGAAGGTCTCTGCTTATGCAGCAGTGCCTGGTTTGGGGTTTCCTGGAGCTTCTGTGAGGATGTAGTGTCGTGCTGTTGTTTGTGTAAATGTCAGATGTGGCATAGTCAAGTCAAGGACTTCCTTGCAGTAGGATGGATAAGGCCCCATCAAAGACCAGGCACAAGCCCATCTGTGCCTCCTGAAAGTCTGATCCTAGGTTTTTTTCTTTTTGGTGCAATGGTCTAAAAACTTACAACCTCATCTCTGCTGCCTTATCTTGGGGCAAGCAAAAAAAAAAAAAATACATCTCTGAAATAATTTCAAACTCCTGGGCACATCACTGGTATCAGTGAGAGATGAATTTCAGCATGGTTCATTTTGGTCCTGGAAGTGTGATGCTAACAGAAATTGTTCAAAAAGGCTGGAAATCCTGTTTGCAGCAGTCCTCGGGACACAAGGGCTGGCATCATCTCTGCCGTTCTCCCTCAGGTGTGATCTGCAGGGTCTTTCTGTAGGACTGGGATTTGTCCCTTTTGTTTCTCAGCCTTTTGACTGGCCAGGCTGCTGGTGATGCTGAACTGTGTGGGGAGCTGAACTGAGACCCACCAAACCCACCTCACACAAGGACATCAGACTTCTGACCGAACCCATGTTGCTGGCCCAGACACAAGAGGAAGCAGTATTCCAGTTGCAATGAGAGGTGTACTTTTCCACAAAGAGTTTTCTTAAAATTCACTCAGGGACTATATTTTTGATATCTCAAGTTTTTGTTTCGGGGAGTAATTCTTCACCCTTCCCCTGCCTGGACACTCAAGTGACAAGTACATGGGGAAATTGCTTTGCTAGAGACAGATCAAATGTATGTACTCTGGTCTTCCAGGAAACCTTTCCTGAAGGAGTTACTGAACAGAGATCAGGAGGAAGCGCAGTACAGAAAACGGGGGAACAGGGTCTTACACCTCAAAGGGGATCCTGTCGTGCCACCCTGCCCTCACAGCTTTCTAGCTCTTGGGCTTTCAGGTTGGGACGTGCCTCTGTGCAAGCCACGACCCGTTCTTTCCAGTTGCATGCTCAGAGCGAGATAATACATTTTCAAAGACAATTTCTGTTCTTAATGAGCCTCCTCAAAGTGCTATACTATCAGAGAGCACATCTCTGGTCTTCATTCACTTACTCAAGTGTTGGGAAAATCTCCAGCAGCTCCAGGTTGCTGCTTTAATGCACACTTAGCAGGTTGCATTTATAATCTGGTAATCAATGCTGAGAGGTAATGTGTTTTGCTTAATGAAATTTGTCTTGCCTTTTTAATACCAGAAGTGTAGTTAAATGCGTAGGCTACTGCTGTTTCTCTGTAAGGGGAATTAAGGTGCTGACACCAGGCAATTTTCTCTACAATCTTTTCCTTCCTCTGAAGACACTAGGAAAGAATCTTCTGTTTCTCGCTATGGTGAAAAAAATTCCCCACTGTACTTTTCATCATTCATAGAAGAAAAATCTGTCAGTTCATAAACTCCAAGGGGCACAGAGAAACTGGCTCAGCAAGTGCCTGGGCACAGGGAGGCTACATTGGGAGGGAAGTGTGACGTTATATTTACCTTACCATATATTTTTTTTGGTAACATGGTATTTGCCACTGGTGGAGACAGAGACTGAGTAGGCCTGAGCAAGCATGAATGTTTTGAAGTGATCTATTGGAGTTTTTTAATTCACTATTTGTAGGAACCAATGTATCATTATCTGTTTCTTCCTGTTTTTGAATTTTACTAGAATTCTAATCAGCCCTAATCCTGGTCCAAAAAAAACCCAGCCAAAACCCCACCTTTCCCCCAACCCCCCAAACCCAAATAAAACTGATTCCTATCAGAATTAGGCTTTCTCGTTCTACTTGTGATACTTTCCAATATGTGAGGTAGCCTGAATGCAATGAGAAGTGCTTGGGAGGAAGGGGGTTTGGGCACTCGGGGGGTGCCGGAGCGTGGGCAGAGCTGGGGGGTCTCCTTTGGTCAGTTTGCTGTGGAAAATGCCCATTGTGTGGTGCGAGGAAAGGTTTTTTGGAAAGAGTCTCTCGAGAGACTGCTTTCTCCTGGAGACTGGTGAGTGTGGCTGGCTGGTGTGGTCTGACCCTGGCAGGGCAGTGGAAGGATCTTTGGGGGGGCAGTCTCATTTGGTGAGTTATTTCATCCAACTTCCCATTTAGATGTTAAAAGAGGCAACACAAGGTATTCCTGGGGATCTGATGAATGAAAATCCATGGGAATTTGAAAGCTCTCCTGAATCAATATTGATTTACCGTTCCCCAGCTGTTTTGATGAGACACTGTGGTCAGATCTCACTTCGGTATACTTCAGGAATGATTTTATTCTTTTGTTCCTAGGGGCTCTTTCTGAGCTAGACTAAGGCAGTCCTTCGTTCTGTGTGGCTGGTTGCATAAACAGACTTCGTGGTATGCATATGATTTTATTTTGACCCCACACTTTTACAAACCATGAATCTTTGGTTTTGAGAGCTTTGCTTGTGAGCTGCCAGAAAATAGTTAATGTTTCTCCTTTATCTGCCCTGATTTCAGCTTTTTTAGCTGAGATGTTAAATACTGAATGTTTTCTGTCAGAGCCAGGGGCTTCCACATGTTGTTTTCCAGAGTTGTATGTGGTGAGCCTGAGAGGTGGGAGTACTTGGGTCCCCTCCCCATCCCTGCGGGGCTCAGGGATGCTCCAGTGGGAAGTCTGCACGAGAAGAGGAGCAAAGCTTGGGGAAATGGGAGATGCTTTGACAACGTGGGGACAACAGCAGGATAGGAGGAGAGAGGGACAGGTTGACTTTGTTTAGAGCTGAGCCCGGTGGAAACAGCATGTCGCTGCTCTTTGGTTCAGAGCAACAAGTGCTGCTGTTGTCCTGCTCCAGCCAGCTGGGATGGCCGTGGGTGCAGGGCTCCTGCTCTCGACAGGTTTTGATGAGGTACCCCAGAGGATGCCAAGTGATGAGCAGCTTTACACCTCTGTAGCTACCTGAAGCTTTGCAGGCAGATTCAACTGTACAAATGTTTTATTTCTGTGGAAAAAATTGACTATGAATTTTACAAAGGTTGCAGTGTGAGGTTAGAGAGACATTCCTGGGAATTTTAGACAGTCTGCTTTGGGAATTGTAATTATCACAGCCGAGGGGGTTGGCAGACCTCATTTTCTCTAATTGTAGAGTAGAAAAATAAATGAGCTCGCAAGTATTTGATTCATATTTTATAGATTTTTTTTTTTCTAAATTTCATGTGACTTGGTGATTGTTATTGGACACATTTATTATAGGCAGTAGGTTAATGAGATACTGTCAAGTGGTTTGGAATGAAAACTCAAACCCTTGAGTTGGTTATAGTATGGAAAAAAAAAAGCTGTGCCTTTTATTCTCTTCATTTCCAACAACTTTATAAAAATATGAGTTGGGGACACTACAAACAAGAGTACAGTGGTCCTTCCCACTGACCCGCTCTAGCACAGCAGGCACGTAATGAACCGTAGGCTGTTTGCTGCTGATGCCCTCCGGCCAAAGGGCAGGAGCTCCTGCGAACGCCTTCACTGCTCCCCTCACCAGCACAAACCTCCTCCTCCATCTGAAGGTTGTGATGTACCACTTTGAGTCTTCTCTTTGGAGCCAGAGCTGGCGCAAGGGTTTTACCAAGCAGGCTGCTACCCTGCCTGTTCATGACGAGGTGTTTGCCCACGATTCTTGTAAATTTGTACAAACCTTCAAAACACATTTGCACTTCTCTTTTTCAGTTTGTCTGTTCTTTAGTGCATTAGACAATTTCAGTTTCATACAAACACAATGATTTTGACAGCCTCAGAGAAAGCCAAAAAAGTCTGAATCTCTTTGGACACAAAAGGAAAATATGCGCAGAGGTGGTTTTGCTGCGGTTTGTTTTACTGTGCCTATGCTGGCATTTCAGTGCCGAACAGCAGTAAGGTGAATCCCCCAGTCATCCCCACACGTGGTGTATCAGTTCAGATTACATAGCACTTAGCAAGTGAACTACATTCCTCTTGGAAGATGGTAAACTGGCAGCTCTGCCCGGCACGCTCTGCGCATCCATGATGAGGACCAAAGGTTTTGAAGCATGGGCTCAAACCATGCAGCTTCCACATTCAGGCGTGGTGGGAACATTCAGGCAGGGAAACTGGGCTAAATCTAATCCAAAATATCCCCCCATGTCCTGCATAGAGTGGAGAGGTAGGGACCACAGTACCAACTGCTTTGATCTGCTCCCATTGTGCCAAATTACCAGCTAAAATAGACATAGTTTGTATGTACAGAAGTCACCTGGGAGTCCACGGACTCTTGTTTTTCTGTGTACAAACCAGGCAGCTGGCTCTTACAGAGTGTGGCTAGGTACATGATAACTCTGCCCATGAAAACTGTGAGAGGAGCTTCCATGTACCAAGCATGGCACCTGCAGACCTGGCTGAGCAATCCGGAGCGGCCTGAACAGGGAGGACTCTGCTTCTCTTGGGCACTTGCCAGCCTAGGCTGCAAACGTGCTGTGCACAGGGAGTGAGCAATGGCTGTATTAAAGACTATTAAAGCCTTCCTAGACCTTTGGTAAGGCTTTCATCATCTCACTACAGAGCACTCCCTGTAGCCAGGAATGAAGTAAAGCTCCCTGTCGGCACGCCAGTCCTCTCTTATCTCGTAGCAGCTAAATCTGACTCCTCTACATTGCTGGGAGCACAGGTGACTCAAATCTACACCAGTTCTGAATGGTGTGGTTGGCCATTCTTTTTCATTTTCCCTTCTTTGAGCTCCAGCACTCATCGTTCATTTATTCATCCCATTGCTCTGGGTGCTGCGTGGCAAGCCCAGCATTTCTAGCTCCTGCGCTGCCTCAGTGTTAGCTGACCAGGCACCATAGATGCAGCTCTGCAAATCTCCCACCACCCTAGAGCTGCGGGGTGCTCAAATGCTTTATTCAGTTAATTGCTTGGGGATGCTCTGCTGACACAGTTTGAAAACCATTGGTTCAAGCTTTTTGAAAGAGCTTTTAGCACAGGCGGGCTCTGGTGTGGTTTACAACAGTGCAGCAGGTTGGGAAGTTGCAGTTACTGACAAGAAGCAATCTGAACATTTCTCAAAAGCTGCAAACTGAATTTCATACGCTGGCTGATGTTTCCATTGGGCAGGCACCCTACTATTGCATGCTAAATATTGACCACTCAATTGTGTTTCAGGCAGCTTTAAAAATATTTCTGTTAGCATTTTAACCCAAGAGGCTGTGCTCTGGGCTTTGAGAACTACTTTGTTTTCCAGTTCTCACACCAAACTCTTTCTAGGTCCTTGGGCAAATCTTCAAGACTGATTGATTCTCCCCACTGTGACAAATGGAGTCCCCTACAAGCTCCAGCACTAGCAGCCCTTGTTGCTCCTCAGGTCCATAGCTGGGAGGGGAGAAGTGGAAGAGCAGCTGCCCGGCATTTACAGCCAGGACCAGGCGAGCAGAGCTGCGGTTCTGCTGGCTGGAGCTCTTCTCGTGCTCTTGGGCAACACCAGGAAAGCTCTGCTGTTTGAATGAGTGTGGTCAGAGCTGTTCTGTGTACTTCACACTGTAAAAAGGTTTCTTGCTTCCTCAGGTGTTGGGGAGAGGCTGTTGAACAGCTTTTGAAAAAAAAAATAAATCACAAGAACGTTCAGTGCAAGTAAATAGCTTTTATATAAGCCTTTTATTGTAGCTGTTGGTGAAGACAGACTCCCTTTCCTAAAACAACTATGGAGAAACAATGTATTATTTGAGTTTGTCACAACAGTAATTGCTTTTTATTTTTAAGCTGAGCCCCCAAACCAGCTGAATTTTAGATTGATGTTAATTGCTTCCAAACTTGGTTTTATCAGTTTTAGTTTTCTCAGTTTGTTGCTGAAGGTATTTTTGTGTCTTGAAGTACTCTGAAAAATGCAGAGCCCTCCAGCAGTACTGTGTGGGGTTCATTAATCTTGTCTTGACTTTGAGAAATGAGAAGCAAGGTGAGAGAACAAGGAATCAAATTGGTTGAATTAGTTGTGTTTGTTTGGAAGCAAAGAAAATATTCCATTATTTAACCCAGCTGCTGTTCCCAAAGTCCTCATACAGAGGCATAGTGAACATTATTTCTGACAACAGACCTTCTTGATGATACGCACTCGAGTCAAGTTGTATGTTTGAGCGAGTCCCAAATCTGGACCCCAAGAGTCTCCTTTCTCCATGGACCACGAGAAGCGGTGCTCTTGGTGGCTGGCTCTAAGATGGGTTCCTTACCTAAAGCTGGTACACTGCCAGGATGGCTGACTGCAGAAAGAGACAGAGAAGGTCTTAGGTCTCCTCTCCCCATCCAAACCTGGGGGGAGCAGGGGCAATAATCAGTAGTGGGAGAGAGAGGAACCCAAAGAGCTCCATCCCTGAAGACCCAGAAGTAGCTAAGGGATGTCCTAGGAGAGGAGTTGGTGCGTGCCCTCGGTCCCTGAGCTCCCCTTGCTTAGGACACTGGCAGCCAGCAGTGAGGACTGACGGGGACGAGAACTGGGCTGAAAGCAGAGGTCGCCATTTGGGCAAGGGGGAGGCTGTGCTAAGTGGCTGGAACAAATTAAGTGTCTGATTTAATGGCTCAAAGTGCAGAAAATGGAAGAGCTTTAGGAAAGAGCGTATGTGCTCTGAGTGCCATGCCAGTGGGGATTCATGGAAAGCAAACAGCTTAAGATTCATCCAGCAGGTTGCAATATAAGTGTTTATTCTTATATATACACAAGCTCTTTTCAAAACCTCTCCAGCTTCTACACTTTGAATCATTAAATCATTGTTTATCTCAAGTTCTTTGATCGCATTTCTGTTTAGGTGAGAAATACCAGGCTAAAATGTCATTTAACCAGCCAGAATCAGCCTAGAGCACTCTTCTCTTCCTAGTCCCTTTTCTAAGGGAAGATCAACTCTAATCTTCCTGTAATACCTGCAGCATCTGTCCAGAAAGGTGCCTGCGCATGCATTTCTGTGGAGACAGACATACTGATTGAGACTTTCTACAGAGCCCTGTCTTCTCCACCTGCGTCCCACCAGCAGGAACAGCGCAGCAATCAGAGGAGCACATAGATGAGAGCTGAGTGTTTTCATCCCTTGGTACCCAAGTGATAGAATGTTCCACTTGCTGAGCTGATGTGGATGAGTGGTCGTTGTCCCGAGGATAGTGGCATGCAGAACACACAGTGGCAGAAAAGAGCAAAGTAAAACCCTACAGATCCCTTATGAGGCAAAACTTAACTATTGGTTTACATCAACTGTAGATATGACCATATATAAACTGTGCTGTTGAACATAATGAACCATTTTATAAGTAGCCATTTGAAAGATGGTGGGATGCTGGGTTTGTGTGGTTTAGCCTCTGCATGCCTGGGGGTGCTGGGGTGGTCAGGCACAGCAGGGGCACCTAGGAAGGAGTCCGCAAGCTGGGAGCACTAAAAAGCATGGAGCATTTCTGAATCTGCAGCCATGGACTTCACAGAGCATTTCCCATCTGCCGACAGTGGGTGCAAAGCAGGAGGGCACAGGGAAGCAAGGCATGGTGTAGAGGTTCACTTTCATATTTTTGCGCTACCAAGCAAAAATCCTCGGTGGCCAAAAAAGCTCTGCAAAAGAGGTTCTGTTTGCCAAATGCTCCCTACAGCCCAGGAACTGCCCAGCAGGAGCGATAGCTGTTATCAGCCTGGGTACTTTTCATATTGTTCAACTTTTTTCTCAGTTTCTAGGGAAACACTTTATAGCACTATATTTATCAGAACCTCTTTCCAAACACCTCCGCCAACACTTAATTAATGGAATTTTTAAGCCTGGCTTCAGCTTCTGCAAAGTGATAGTATGCTCCCTTATGGCAGCTGTGGAGCAAGTGAGATGTATATACTCTCTGAAATAAGTTAAAGGGTGCAGAAGCAGAGAGGCAGCTCCACCATTTGTCTGCGTGTGCTGAGCCTCCCCGGGAAGGTAAGGCCGTCACGCACTTCTGCGGTGTTTTGCTCTGCTTTTATTGGTGTGCCCTGAGGAATCTGTGCAGATAAAAATGCCCTTGACAAAGAGCTGGGCTATAAAAATTAACTTTTTGGTGCCTTTCAGCACATCCTTTCTGTGTCTCTGCACAGAGTGGCAGCTAGCGAAGATCTGGAAGAGGCTGCGGAAAGCTGTTAAAACAGTCCCAAAGCCTGGGATATCCTGGGGCAGACCTGGCTCTACAGCTTGGCCAAAATGAGCAGCTGCCCTAGAAATCAGCAGATTGCCCAGAGCAGGAAAAGGAGCTGGACCTTGTTGCCAGCTTTTGCCCATTGCCGGCTGCCTGGAAGGGAAGGCTGGCAGCTGCAGCACCAGGGGCTTCCCGGGACACCCTCCATGAGTATTCAGGGCTGATCTCAGCGTTAGGCTGGCAAAATTTGTCTCCATGTTTGGGATTTCTTGAGAGGTTGTGAGTAAGGAAGCTGGGAGGAGGTATTAGGGTGTCTTGAGAGACAGGACTGCCGCAGAACTGGAGCTGTGCGGGAGACACGGGACCGCATTAGCTGTGTAAGGGTTAATAGGGCACCGTGAGTCATATTGACAGAGCTGTGTTTCCTTCTAGAACAGACATGATGTTGTGTGTCGAAACCAAAGGGTATTGGCTGTAGATGGAAATCTAATGGCTTTTGCTCTCCTCTCAGTCAGTTAAAATTCCCTGAGATGCTTTTGGAGCAGTGCAGAAAAACAGCCCCAAGGTCCTGGGTAGACATCTGTTCTGGGAATGCTGTCTTGGGAGCAGGGCTGTGATGCTTAGAGCTGCAGTGAGCTGTTACCTACTCCAGATCCTGCTGCAATACTGCGTGCAGCTGTAGAATGAGCCATTCACTGCTTGGGAAAGAGCATGTCTACTATCTTAGATATGAAAGATGCTGCAGCAAAACATTTTGTGCTATTTGCTTGGCCATGTGCCTAGGACCTGCTATCAGGTAGTATAAATGACTGTTGATAGACTATTACCCTGGAGCAGAGTGCATCTACGATGCAAATAAGAAATGTGCTCTTCTTCTTACCTAGTTCAGTCTTTCCACTATTTATTTTGCCCTTACTGTACTGTGGCAATGAATCATCAATGATGTGACTCCCTGGTCTGGCAAACAGCCCAAGGTCTGAACCTCAGTCGCTGGCTGAGCTTACTGTCTTACCCCATCTGTTAACCCAGGTGTCTGAACACAAGCTTTGCCATCTGATGGACAGGAACCCTGTGGACACGAAGCTTTCAGGGAGTCTTTGGCTGTTCGGGGGTGAACCCATTGTAGTGCAGGTTATTTAAAAAAAAAATAAAAACAAAAAAAAGCCCCCAGAAAAAAAAAACAAAAACAAAAACCCAACAAATCAAAACCCAAAAGAAAAGCCACAACTCGAGGCATGCTGAAAAATGTAGCAAAGCAATGGGTTCCTCCTCATCCCATGGAGACACAAAGTGTCATTTGTTCTGTGAACTGCTGGGCTCACATCTGCAAAACGCTTTGCAAGTAGGCAATTTTAGCTCTTCTGCTTGTGTCCCTCAATACAAACAGGGTAACCGGAGGCCAGGCTGCCTTTAAGCATATGCATAGGAGGTAGAGAGGTGAAGGGTCTGCCTGTTGCAGGTGACTTTTTGCAGTTGATGCAGTTTCTGCTCTGTACTGAATTGTTGATAGTTTAGTATTTGATCTCACGCTCGCCAGACACCCTTCTGTTTCTCACATTTGAGGAACAGTAAATCTGGAAATTAAAAAAAAAAAAACAAAACAAAACACAAAAACCCACCACCAAAAAAACCCAAATCCCAAAAAAATATCCTTGCAGAAAAAAACATTAGAAATAGAGTATCAACATTGGAGAGAGCTTTTGGGGACAGAAGCTGGGTTTCTGGCTCTGCGCTGGTATACCTGTGATAAACGGACTAGGAGCCGACCTTTCAGCTGCGCATTGGCATTGCTGTGAGCTCAGAGGGGCGTGAAGGAGAAGGAAAAGGGCTCTGCTTGCTGCTGGTGAGGGATGGGATGGTGTGAGCAGGATGCTGTTAAATATCTGGCTATCTATCCATTGATGGGTCAGAGTGAAGGAGAGAGAGTGAATTGACCAGAACCCTTCCCTTCCTGGGGCACATCAGCTCATGCCTACGTGAGAGCCGAGGAAATGTGTCTGTTTTGGGGTTGTATCTGTCTTCTGTCACCCCTCCCTAGGTTGGGCACTTATCTCATAGGTCATCTCTAACTGTGGCTCTGTGTATAGGCACAGAGTATTGCCACCTAATAGTAAGCACAGACATTTTCCTTGCTTTTCCAGTGCCCACAAAGCTTTATCTGCTTGTTCATTCGCTATGTGACTTCCCCAGCCCAAGGGCCCTCCCTGTGGGAATGCTGGGTGACTGCTGCAGGAGGGTGCCAGGCAGAGGTAAAAGCAGACTCCAGTGGTTATAGTGCTGGGCAAGAGCATGTCCTGATGATGCCGAGTTCTTTTAAAAGAAGTCAGTTCCAGATGTCAAATACATGTAAACAGTTTACTGTACTTAGTCCCTAGTTCCTTAGCCTAATCTGGAAAATCACCCAAGCTCCCAGTTGGCTCCTAGAGCTCAGATGATTTTTTTTTTTTTTCCATCTCTGTATCTCCAGAGTTATATCTATTGGCATTTAAGTTCTGTTCAACTTTGCCTTAAAGACCAGGACTTGAAAATACATCATCTACTTGTTTCCGAAGACTGCTTTCTACAGTGAGACCACAGGGCTGTGGTGATGGGCCAGCTGATTGCTCACTGTCAGTAGACCAGTCTGGAGATCTGTCCAGGGCTTGCTCTTCTCATGAACTTCCTGAGAGCTCTGAGGACTTCTCTGAGAACAGGCTGTCAACGAGGAGTGTAATAGGAGAATAAATAAATCCAACAAAAGAAGATAGGCAGGAAGGACCTGGTTCATGTTGACTTAGTCAAGAAGTTCTCAGGACTGAGAGCTGAGTGGTGAGGAAGCTGCCCAAGAGCTGTGACATGCTTCTGAGCAGACTCACCTGGGAGCTCAGGTGTTTGGAGGACTAGGGCAAGTAGAGGATGTCACAGGAGTCCAGGCAGATTTTGAGTTACTGTGTAGAAAGGAGACGGTGGGAGGCACAGACCGTTCCCTTTTCAGTCTCTGCCAGAGAAGCTTCTCTGGGGCTTGTGCATCAAGATATGAACCTCCTCTTCGCTGGTAGACAACTCTGGAAAATTAACAGACTGCCTTACTTCTTTGGGAATTAAACTGCTTTTGTGGTATTTTGGGTCATGCTAGAGTGGAAGAACGCATTATTTTTTTTTTTCTCCATTCCCAAGCAGCTGGAATACATTTGGTCCTGTTACTGCCATTATTTGCAATTTCCATTTTTATGGGCCATAATGGGGATGTGATTCTCAGGCAGAGCTGGCAGCTACAATGAAACACGGGGTTTTTATTTCTTGCAATTCAGCTACTGTTCAGTATGCTTTCCTGAGCCCAGCAGATCTGGGTCTAGTCCAATGCAGGCACCTAGTGTTTTTGTATTGCTTATGCTTTTCCCTGTCAGCCACGCTCAAAGCCCTTGTGGATGCTGTCTCCTTGCAGCAACATGAGGATCAAGTAGAATTACTCTTGGTGACACATTGTAAAACAGTTTTCAGTGGAGCTCAAAGCTGTAAACTGATTCAGCTAACAGTGTCCCTCACCTGAAATACCTGTTGAAGTTAGTAACAAAGTTTAAATGGCCAGAAAATTAATTACAAACCAAACTAACTTTCTGTACTCATCCTCAGATAAAATGCACTGCACCAGCTTTCCAGAAATGTCACTAATTCAGGTTTTCAGTGCTTTGTGATTGGTAGGTGCTATTGCATTTCCTACAGCCTTGCAGACCCCTAAGCAGAGAATTTAAGCCCAATGGGAAGATGCTTCCCTGGTTACCCCTGGGGGAGCAGCCTGGCTGCTCAGCACTGCCAGGAATCTGCCAGCCCTCGGTTGGGATCCAGCTTCCCTACCCCGATGCAGAACAAATTACCCGCAAAGCCAAATGGTTGTTGTAGTCTGTTATCTTTTTTTTTTTTTTTTTTGAGCCTTGGGCCTCTATGCTTGGTTGGTCCCTTCTCTGACACTTGAAAAGAGCATTGCGTTTGCCATATCATTTTCTAGGTGTCTCTAAGATGCTGGGTGCAGGCACCTTACCTCTTTCTTCTTTGTGTGTCTCAAAACTTTACAAATACGGCCACATGATACAGCTGCCGTGTCCAGCCTCTCTTCCTCAGTAGGCTTTTAAACCCTTAAACTGATCCTGTGTTTCTGCTCTGTTTCATCAGATTTCAGCTCTTGAGGCCTTTGCTTGTTTCTAAGTATGTCTGGGCTGTAGGTTTTATTTCCAGTAGATCTCTTAGTTTGCCATCCATTTTGATAGGCAGCTTCATGGCTTATTTTCTAGTCTAGAGAACTTATCTAGTGGTGCTGACCCTTGAACCAGGACACCATAAGCAGTATCACTGTGGTGCCACTGGCTTTATCTCTCTATTTTCCCCTTGAACTTTTCTTTTCTTCTTTTTTCCCCCCACAGTTCTTCGACCAGTTTCCTCAGTCAGTGGCAGGGAAAATTATAGACCCGTGGTACCCAGCATATCAGGGTATAATTTATTTGCAAGTGGTCAGTTATCAAACTCAAACAGATTTTTAAAATCAGCCTGCACAGAGATAGCTGGGAGAGGAAGCAGCTAGCTCCCAGTTGTGGATCAAACTTGAAGTTCATGGAACGTGTGAGTGGAGAGTCCATACCTGATACCACCAAGAAACCTCTAAGTCATTTCACTCCTTTGTGGGGAAGAAGGTCTCTCCCTTCGCATTGCTCTCTTCTCCAGGGACGACTGTTTCTAGGAATCTTCGTCAACGGTTTCTGCAGATGAGCATGGTGAGACATTCCTACTGGAAGCTCTTGGCCTTGTTAGCCAAAGGAAATCACAACTGAACAAACACTTCCAGAGCTTCTTAGGCTGACCTCAGAGAAATGTGCTGGTAGCGACTCCCGGCTGCGATCTGGGTTGCATCTGAGCTGAGCGTCTGCACTCACCATCTACAAAGCAGTCCCAACTGTTTGCTTTTCCTCTGTCCTGCTGCTTGCCCAGGTTGACATCCTCTCTTGTTTATTTGAAGTAAGAAATGTGATGAGGCTTTTGTGGAGAGTATCCAGAACACGCACTTAGCTGGGGACATAGACAGAGGTTTAAATAAAACAAGAAGTTTAAGTGCTCTGTTCTTGATACAGGGACTTGCCATGTCCTTGCTTAGAAAGGACACCTATATGGAGCCTAAATACAAGAGCAAGGTTCATACAAAATGAGCTGATGGACACTTATCTGGGGGTGGAAAGTTTCTGGCTGTCACCTCTGGAATTACCTTTACCAAACTCTGGTCTTTATGGTAAAGCTCGAATTGAGGTAGCAGAGTTGGAAATGCATGACATCTCAGAGATTGCTTTTATCCCGCTTGACTGATGTGTTTTGTGTCAGGGTACAGCAAACTGGTCGGGCAGTTCAGAAATTGTGACAGTGGAGATGGGACTAAGGAGATGCACCATTTCCTGGGGACACAAGGGAATCGCTCAGGGACACACACCTTGGGCACTGAACAGATGAACTCCACCGTGCCTTGCCTTAAAAAAACTCCTTGGGACTTACAGTCCTATGTTGTCTTCCAAAAAGAGGTGGAAGTACCTCCTGCTACTGTCTGGTACTGAATGAGCTGGGAACTGGTTTCGTGTGGCTCAGAGCCACATGGAGTGTCTGGGAGTGTCTCAAATAAAATGTATTCCAGCAATCAATGTATTATCTTGTCTGTGCCAAGTCTTCCATTAGCAGGGGTAACAAGAAGAAACTCTTTCATTCCTCTAGATTCTTGAAACTGGGAAACTATCCAGGAAATATTAGCAGTTAGACAGCCAATAGCTATATTTGTCTTTTATTGTCCAAGGTGTAAACAAGCAGTAGGAAAAGTACACAGCCTGGATATTTTAGTATACAGCCTGATGCCTGGACTCTTCCACCAGTCTTGACTAAATGCCTCTCATTTAACAGTATTTCCCTGGCTGCAAATATTGCTTGCAAAAGCAGAGCAGGACCTTCATGCTTTTTGATTTGAAAGTCTTGCAACTTCCAGGCTTTTGGGAAAAATGGGAACAAAGGTTTTGTCTCTTGAAAATGGGAACTCAGTATGAGAAAGCCAGTAAAGGCTAAGAACTGCCATTATGGTGTTCTGATAGAGAGTTATCTTTGGGGAAACAAATGTGTGGGCACAGAGCAGGACTTACTTTTTCGTTTTTGTGGGAAAAGTTATAATAAGACAGGGAAACCAATACTTTTAGCCCAGGAGCAGCAGCTCACCCTTGAAGAGTAGTGAGCTCTGCTCGATCAGTCTCCGTGCACCACAATTTTTCACCTAGTTATCGCAGGAGACATCACACAGATTTTTGTGAGAAATCTGGGCACTCAGAGTATGTTTAGCATGAGTCTAAACCTTGATTTTTCCAGCTTTCTCCGGTGCCAGAGGAGGTTGTGTCACAGATCTGCATCAAGTTACTCCCTGTTTCTAAACTACTGAGATAAAGCCTGAGATAGTTGTACGTGTGTGTGTAATGGTGATGTTGCTTACTTCTCTGTAAAGTAAAATTCTTTTGTACAGTGACCGAAATACAAACATTTGTGTTTGAAAGTACATACTAGACTCTGTCTTCAACGTTTATAGAATATGGAAGTGAAATGAGTGACAATTAATGGGAATGCTGCTGGGAAATAAGGTGCTTCATTAAATCGAATCTCCTGAGCATAGCTGTGTTGTATTTGTCATTTGAACATACAGCCTGCTCTGTTTAAGACTCCTGATTGACATAGATAGGCAAGAGCCACTTATCTGGAAAACAGAGGATAATCACATTTTTAGTTTGGAATATACACCAAAAGTCAGGTTTATTTTTGTGCTTCTTTCATCGTCTTCTGTTCTTCATTAAACTGGCAAGTAGTTTGGTAGATGCAGTAGGCTAACTTCTGAGGAGCAATTCTGATTAGGAACTGATCAAAACATTTCTGATTAAAGGCATGTTTGCATGTTTGATCTTTGGTTTTATTCAGCATTTACAAAGGAGAAATGGTTGTTACATCATCTCTGCTGCACTTTGTCGTGTGCCTAAAATCCTACCTATGCCTAAGCCAGAGATTTCATTTTTTCATAGTTGTAGAGTATTTGGTAACCTCATTAAAATAAGTGAACCCTGCATATCCGAAAAGTATTGTTATGCTTATGTGAAAATAAAAGGAGAATATTCAGTATGTGAAGGGGGCATTGGGAGTAAAATTTAAAGGCTTGAAAGTATATTATAAGGAACAAAAGGTAGTGCCAAGGTCTGCAAACTCCGGTAGATGTGTAAGATTGCGAGTTGTGATTGCACAGGGCTTTGCATGAGAGCTCTCCTGCGGTAGTTGTTAGTGGATCCCAAACAAAGTAATCGCAGCAGCTGCCCTTCCTTCCTCCATATAAATACCATGATCTTAATCTAATGCTAATTTCATAAGTTAATTTTAGCTGGTATTTTAGGTGACAGTCTAATGGTTTTTAAGGATTGTACTTACATGCATCCACCTTGCAGCAATATCCCTTCCTATGGGGGTGTAAATTATGTAGCACTTGATCTGCAGCTGGGGAAAGAACAGAGCCAGGGTTTCATCCTTCATTGCATGAAAAGTAGAGATGGACATGGCTGCTGGACTCCTGCCTAACTTCCCTGCAAGGGGAGAGGCCCTAAGGCTGAGGCAGTGCCCGGAGACGCACTAGGTCTGGGTTTGTTTCCCACCTCTGTCGCACGTTTCCCATATAACTGTGCAGACTGCTGTCTCTCTCTCGACGTCTCAGACCTTCATCTGCATGAAGATCATGATAAAGCATCACATTGTTCAGCTTTAGTTTCCAGCCCCAGATCCAATCGCCATCCAGAAAAGGCAAGAACTCCTGCTGGTGTAAGCTAAGGAAATTGCATGGCCTTTTTTTTTTTCATTTTTTTCCTGGGTTTGTTACTTGGAGCCCCTTGTGCCTTGCCTGTCAGCCTGAATCTGGGCAGTCTCAAAGCCTGAGGTGCGTGGAGACCTGGGGCCATTGCTCTGGCCCCCATGTCTCCTGAGGTCCCACAGCGTCTGGCAGCTCCAGCACGCACCGGCTCCCAAATGAGAGAGCGCTCCTAGCACGTACTGATTGACTGCGCAGCCCACACACGGCAATTTTTAAAACATTTAAATAGCCTGTCTTCTTTGCTTCATCTTGACAATTGATTTTAATCAGTGTTATCAGCTGCTTAAAACACTTAATTCTCTGAAGCACTATAGCATTCAGCCTCCAGGAGATATGTGGAGCGGTGGTGCAGGATCAGGGATGTGGTCAGGTGGCCCCAAGTCCTCATCTCATTGTTCGTGATCCTACTCGGGCTGCTGCTGTTTGCAGTAGCGTGGTGCGTTTTCAGCCCCACGCCATCAGTGGAAGCAATTTGGTTTGCAGAACATTTCTGAGGTTCAAACCAACGTAAAAGGAGAAAACCTCATCCTTTGCTACCCACCCCACCACCGCAATTTATTTGGTTTAAAAAAAAAAAAGCGCCACTCGAATAAACTAATCATATGACTGAGTTATTTTGATACGTGGAATGCTGTTTATTTCTGGCTTGTCAATACTTTAATTAATTTCAATCTGTTTCTAAACCAGAAGTGAAGTACATAATTGATTTGAATCTGTTAGAAGTTGTCCTGCCATCTGCACAGTCTGAAGCAAAGTGGCACAGGCAGCGTAGCATTTGAAGGCATTGGAAGAAAGTACATGCTTCTGGATTAATGCTGACTTCTGATTAATATTTTTAGATGGCAGCAGAAAAGAATATGGTAACAGCTGGAATGCCATAGATCAAATAATATCTTCCCTATTGTGATGTTTCTATACCGAGACACATTGTTAGGTTTACTCATAAAATAATGTATCTTGATTTTTAAAAGTGTTTTACACAGCCTCTCATTTTATGCCTAGGAATAATCAGGGGAGTAGAAAGGTGGAGAGGCAAATGACAACTTATTTATAGTTGAAGGCCTACATGAAATATCCTGTCAGCTGGCGTTACAGAGGGAAAAGCCATGTCTTGGTTGAAAACAAAGCGGACTGACGCTTCCATGTATTCCCCATATGCTGAGGCCAGTGTTAAATCAAGAAGAAAGCTCTTTTCTAGGTTACTACTGCTCTGAGCTTTTAATCTTCTTCAGTGAGGATGACACATGTCCCTTGTTAGGAAGTGCTCACTGCGGTCCCTGGCTACCTCCAGGAGATGCTCCAAGTTACCTCTGCAGGCAGAGTTATTCCTCTCCAGTTTGGAAATGGGCCATCCAGCCACCTTTTTATCAGCTGCACTCCTCTGCCCCCAAAAGCAAAGTCATTTATTCAACCCTTGCTCTCTTTTCCATCTCTCTCACTCCCGCAGGAGTGCCTGTGTGCAGTGCCCAAGCTGCTCTCAGCACTGAGCTGTTTATTAGTGATTTTTTTCCCACTGCGGTGGCAGGGAGGTCAGAGTGTTACATGGGCAGTGAAAACCAGAGTAGCAATCTGCGTGGTCTTACCAACATGGCCGGTCTGTGCAGTTTAATTGCTGCATAAAATATGGAAAAGCACTTGAGGTCATTTAGAAAAGTTGGGATGTTTACAGGAAAGTAGAAATTGAGCTTGAGAAAATAATTATACTTTTTTTTCTTCACATTAATGACTATACAGAAGAGCCTTTTAAATGTGTCCATATATGGGTTTTAAACATTCATTCCACATCAGTATTTCACCTTTTTCCTTAAGTGATTTCTATATTCCTACTAACCAACAATCATTTTGTCTGAATCTCATTTCCTCATAATAGCAAACCCATCAATCTTTGCTGTATTAAACAGGGAAGCATGCTTGGAAGCCAGAGCGCTCAGATTTGATCAAAGATGTTATGCAAACCATTGATTTTAATTTACAGCAATATCCACTTCTTCCATTATTAACAGCTTTGAATTACTGAGACTGAATAATTAACATACATTCCTACTTGATGATAGATTATTCAAAAGGCAGATGTACAGAAACATAGCCCAGATGAACATCCTTCCTGCACCCCCAGTGATGCATATGCCTATTTAATGTTCCCCAGGGGAGCAATGCAACATGGCATGGACAAATACTCTCTGGAGAGATCTCCCAAATGCTTCTGAAACTATTATCACAGCAAATGCTCTGTAGACAAGTGTGCCAGTGTGTGTTTCTGACCTGCTGGACTCTATTCAGAGCCCTGGGCTGTGGCCAGCCAAGTCAAATGATGCAGAGCAGGATGCTATTGCTTTCAGGGCAGGGTTGCCTGTGTACGCTGGATGGGAAATGTGGGCTTAAAACATTGCTCTGCTTCCTGGCTGAAGCACCCCTCAGTCTTCAAGCAGGGCAACATCTGGTGAAATGTGGCTCAGTGCTGGCCTTCTTTGGCATTTCCAGAGATTGTTTTGGCGAGTAAAACGCAAAAATCTGTGCACCAAAAAAGATGTGAGGTGGGTAATTCTCTTCAGTGTTTGTTCACTTGCACACCTCTTTGCAACTGATGAGGCTGGAAGGGATGGAGGTCTCTGTACCAAGCAATAAGCTGAGGTTCACTGAGGGAGATGTCTGGGAGCACAGAGCAGATCTAAGTCTTCACCTGCTATTATGGTCACTATCTTTCTTCACAAGCCCAGATAAGAGGAAAACATTTGGGATTCTTACAGAAGGAGACAGCAAGTAAATACCTGCCTTGCCAGGACAAAGCTCCCTTCCACCCAAAACTACATCCCTGCACTCTGAGTGTCATTTCTTAGCAAAACTCAGGGTGGTGAGGCAGTGGCACAGGTTGCCCAGAGAAGCTGTGGCTGCCCCATCCCTGGAAGTGTTCAAGGCCAGGTTGGATGGGGCTTTGAGCAACCTGGTCTGGTGGAAGGTGTCCCTGCCCATGGCAGGGGGGTTGGAACTGGATGGGCTTTAAGGTCCTTTCCAACCAAACCATTCTATGATTCTGTGATTCTATGAATCTATGAAATTCAGTGTCAATCTTCCTCCTCAAAGCACCAAACTTGGCCAGTTGTAACTTCTGAGTTACAACTTCAGAGTTAAAACTTTCTTGCAGCTGTAGGAGTTTTCTCTTCAATGCAGAAAATCCTGCTGCTAAGGAAGAGCAGAGAGGTGTCTGCAGCTATTTCTGTCCTAGCCGCATGGTGAAAATCATCATTTCTCTCCACCTCCAGAGCCCTTTTCTATGGCATCCCTCAAGCTCCCTCCTCCCCCTGGTCCCACAGAACCACCCGTGCCCCCCCTCGAGGGGAGCACTGTGCACAGAGGAGTCGGCAGCCCATCAGGCACCCACGTTGCCCCCGCTGCGCTGCCTCACCCAGCTCTACGTCCCAGGGGTGCTGTCACTGCCGGGGAGGCAGCGGCGGTGAGTACGCCTTGACGGAAGGGATGTGGTGATCCTGAGGAGAGGACGTGATGTGAAGAGCCTGCCCTGGTGCCTGGGGACAGGGCCATCCTTTCGGTGGCAATGGCAGGCGGCAGTTTCCTGTATAGGCACAGCTGCTTTCCAGCGGGAGATGAGTGGGCAGTTCAGTTCACCCATGCATTTACTATGTGTTGTAGTACTGTGAAATGTTTATGTCTGAGTGCAAACACATTGCCTTTAGGATCAGAGTAGCTCATTCAAGGAACAGGTCAAATGAAAATGCTTCATTCCTCCCATCTCCCTCCATGGGATGAGGCCCCAGAGCATCCTGATACCAAGTGCCTTTCCCTGAGCAGCACAGCCACCAGCCTGAGAGCCAGTGTCCCTGCCACGGGAATGGGACAGGGATCTCTCAGCAGGCAGCCTCAAAACCTCAGGGGTTCCCCTAAAAAAGAGCCAGCAGGCTCAGTCACCAGCCCCCCCTCCCAAGGCACTGCATGGTGGGGTGAGAAGCCCTGTCCCTGGCCGATGGCCAGCTCATCCCCCGGCAGGGCTCGGGGACGAGGGAGGTGTCTCTCTCCCTCTGTACACACTGCAGAGTGCAGATGCAAGGTGCTCAAATAATGCAGTGATGAGAATTGTTTCGGAACAGCAGAAGGACGGGCAAAGCTAGATAAGACAAAATATAAATCTAACTCAGCCTGGCTCCGTATAAACTAAACCATCATCATCCTCTTTACCACTGTGCCAGCAGGTCTGTGCTGCCATACTCACTCGGGAGGAAAAGGAACATCTTTTGTACAGCGCTATTCAGTGTGGTTTGACATTTTGTTTCACAGATGCAGCCACGGACCCATGTTAGCCTATTGTGAAGGCTTAGACAGGTACAATTACAGCTCGGCAGTGAAGGTGCTTTTGGTCCCGGCATCCCCATTGTTCCTGAGGCTTTTCATCCAACCCGGTACCCAGCTAGAAGGCCTGTGGCTGAGACCTACCTTTGAAGTTGTTTCTTTTCCATTTGTCTTTAAATTTCATGGTGTCTTCTGCTGCTGCTGAACATTATTAATGAAGGCTCTGGCATTTGGTTGTGCTCCAAATACTAGTGCTTGGCAAGTGTCTGACCTTCCCCAGCCGTGCAGCAGCTGTCTGCAGGAGGGCAAGCGGTGGGCCCAGGGCGGTCTGTGAGGCTCTGGCAGAGGAGAATCGCCTTGTGCATCCCACTGTGCATGGTGCCCATGGGGAAGGACCCGTTCCTGGCTGCTCATCCTTTTCCAAAGGACTTTGCTGCAGTGCAGGCTGATGTGTCAGTAGCTCCCAGCTTCCTGCTTCCCAAAATCGCCATTGCGGGACTTTGCTTCTGGGGAAAATGAGGTCTTTCAGATTGGGTGTATGTGGAGATGGATGGGAGAGAGGGAGAGTGATTTCTGGCAGGGGGAAGAAGTGACATCCTGTTCTAGGAGCAGCTGTGTGGCCAGTAACTGGTTCTGTAGGGTGGCTTGGGATTTGAGTGTTGGGATAAGGAATTAGATGCCAATTACCTTAAGTTTTGAGGAAAGGATCTCTGTATGCAATGTGGAGTGGTCACTGGTGATTGAGAAGCACAGAAGCTGATGCCATTTGCTTGATTTTGCATTTAGCATGTTATTACAAGACCAAGGAGGAAAGCTGTCCAGAGATAGTGTTCACTATGTACTGGGAGTTTGAAAGACAGACCAGAGAAAGGAAGGCAAAGGAATCCACCAAGAGCCATTAAACGTAAGCCCACTCTGATGCAGACCCCTGCAGCATGAGAGAGCATGCAAGGGAGGCACTGCTATGTGCATGTAGGCATTTCATCTCCTACAGGCCGCTGTCAGATGGAATGATGGATGAGGCAGATCCTTTTGATCCATAGGGATTTTCTTCTGTCAGATGGGAGGAAGTATGACTGGACCAGTGTAGGCAAATTGCAGGCAGCAATTGCAAGAACTGCAGACATGAAATCCAGTCGTTGCAAGAGTTGTCCAAGAACTAATGACCCAGGGTGTCAGGAAGCAATGCTCTCCAATAAAACCTGGGAAAGCCACATCTAGTTCAGATGGAGCCTTGTCAACATTTCTGAATGCACCAAAGGATTTGTCCATAGCTACCAGCTACTTGGAGCCTTAATTGCCCTCATTGAAGTTATGCCAAGTTCAGTAGACAACTCTTTCTAATTAAGTGCAAACTCTTTCAGATGCTAAATAAAAACACATCTTGACTTTGCCTTTCTCCTATCTCAGCATCTATAATTGGCTTGCACAAAAAGAAGTACTTGCTGGATGCAAACCCATGGCTATGTCTGACCCCTTCAACATAACCCCAGAGACCTTCCTAAGATTAAGCAGGAGTGGTTTTCCTGACATTAGCACTGGAAACCGGCAGAACAAAAGAAGCGGTCATGCCTTTGCCTTTGCCTCTGGGCTGGGACCATTCATTCCAACACAGGACAAAACCCGCTTCCTTACCAGGTACCCTTCACCCTGAGCTACCCGTACCCGCTCTCCTGGTACAGTGGTACCCCAACAGCCCACCTCCAGAAGGACATGTGCCTGGTGCTGCTCAGGGACTTTTTGCCTGAAAAACCTTGTAGGGAGGTGGGATACACCTAACTGTCCACTCCACGTGATGTTTATTAATCTCTTAGTTTTAACACAGGAGGTTATCTGGAATGAAAAGCTACCTGTGCTCTCCCAGGTCAGAAAGCACTACTTGGCATATGGACATACATTTATGAAGCTAGGATATGCAGTTGCCTTGGACCTCTTGCTTGTTATAGCCATATAATTGCACTGGGTTTTAAGCCTGCATATATCTGCCTAGTGCTGTGTTTTTTCTGTGAAACTAGTGTGAGGCCAGGGCACCTCCTTTCCTCTTCTTTATTTGCTGATAAACATTCTCATTCATCTGGATGAACCTATACCCAGTGATGCATTTCCTTGTAAAACATTGAAAATCAAGGAATTCCTAAGATGTTGTTCATATGAACAATATGAAGAGTCCAACTTCAGCAGGCTGCGATCTGACCCACTGGTGCAACTGACGGTGCGCAAAAAAGTCATACTCAAAGTGGCATCGCTTTTAGGGACAAAAATGGAGATGATGATGAAGTGGATGTTCCACAATGCAGGCTCAGGTTGAAGTCAGTCACTAGAAGCTTATTAACGTGGCGCAGGTAGCGGAGACAGGACTTGAGCAGTCTCTAATCTTTTTTAGCTTTGACAAAATTGAGAGAATTCAGTGAGATAAAGTGTAAAAGTCTGGAATGTGTTTAGTAACTAAAGAGTGACCCCAAAGGAAGTCAAAGTAAAATGAAATAACAGTTCAGTTTTTCAATTACCTGAACAATCCCACAACACTAATCCTGGATGCCAAATACCAGCTCTGTATGCTGTGAAGAAATTTCCCTGCTGAATTAGTGTCAAGTGCTGCTCTTAATGCCAGTTTATTTCAAGCCACACTTGATAACATGAACAAACACCTGTTCTCACACGTGTAATGTAATACGGAAAGTTACACAAGCAGGTGAAGGTTTAGGATGCATTTTGTTCAGGATATATAATTAGAAATAACTTTAAAGGAAAAATGGCTCAAAATTCTGTAATAAAACCAATTTTATGGGGAATTGAATACTATTTCTTGCCTGCTGTGTATTACCTCCCTGCTTTGCAGGCTCCCAAAAAAACCCCCAACAACTTTTTTTGAAACATTAACAAGATATTTGTAGAGATGCAGACTTCAAATATGTCCAACATTGTGTTTCCATGTTATCCTTCTTTTTTCTTTTATTTCTCTTCATTAGCTGAAAGAAGTTACTGATATCGGGGTAGGGGGAAATTGGGTGCTTCCTTTTAAAAAAAGTTATTTTCTTTTCCCTAATGCTGGAAAAGTTACCAAGTGAAAAAGAAAAAAAAAGCTACACTGCCTCCACACTTCTGCAGCACAGAGTGAAGGAAAGAGAGAACAAGGGAAAGGATTATGTAGAAGATTTCAAAATTCAAGATGTAAAATGCTCATCTTGAGGAAAACCTTGGGAAAAAAATGGAAAAACGAAAGGAAACCAAAATACTTCTGCATAGAAAATTACATTATTTATTGGAGTGAAAAGAGAATGAAAACATTTCCATCCAAAGGCTCTGTATTGGAAGGGACTTTCAGAAATCAGGCACAGTTCACTCCAGCTCTGGGAAATGGGCCCCTCCACCGTACGTGTCGGCGTCCCCGCCACTGGGAGACCTGGGTGGGCGCGGGCATTGCGGGTATCCTCTGTCTGTAGCCTTTCTGCTGATGAACACAAAGCCTGGCAGCTTTTCCCATAAATATGAAATGCTCTTTGTTAATGGTGTTGGTGGGAAGGCTGTCTGGCTGCAACAGGCGTGGGGATGCTGCTCTCACACTCGCCAAAACGAGTGGCCCTGCCTGGCACCTCAGCGTTGCCCGGGCGATCCCCTTCCAGTGTTGCTGCAGCTTCTTTTCTTTTCTTTTTTTTTTGTTTTTTTCTTTTTTTTGTGTGTGTGTGTGCTCCCCAGTTCGAGTGAGGGCTTCAGCGTAGCGGAGAAGATCGTGCTGCTCACCTTCATCTCCGCCGTTATACTGATGGCCATCCTGGGGAACCTGCTGGTGATGGTGGCCGTGTGCCGGGACAGGCAGCTCAGGTGAGCCCATCCAGCCGGCCACCGCCTACCCTTCCACAGGGACGCACAGGGGAAATCCCCACCTAAAAAGCCCCATGCCCACAGCTGAGAGCATAAACTGCCGGGATGAAGGGTGTCTCTGGCCGTGCATTGCACCATGGCGATGTCAGACTCTCACACTGGCCTCAGTGCATCCCCACTCGGACTTACACCGTGGCTGTGGGATCATTTTAGTATCCATCCTCTACATTTTTAGCCAGATAAAAAACGCAGATAAATTAGTGAAAAACAGAGCTAAGCAGCAATTCCTTGGAGAAGCAGGTTGGCCTCTACCCCTTTTCTGTCTCAAATTTCCTAACAAGCCCATCAGAAAAACCACGCAGATCAAGGTCCTGTTGCAGTTGTGCTGCACTGCCGCAGCTTGGCAAATGCTGCCAGTGATTTGGGGGGTCACAGGCAAAACTCCTGTCTCGAGGCTTGCTGCTACCCCTGGGAGTTGTCAGACCAGCCTCAGGAGCGGAGTGAGATATTCAACAGCCTCTATTCATGTTCTGCGTGGGATTTTTAATGGATTTAATTCTATTTTATTGTTATGATTTAAAAAGTGCTCTTCAAGTTAAAATTACAGCTTCAGTCTAGATTCTTCTCAGTGCTTTCTGGAAGGATTTTTCTCAATTTACAAGTTAAAATAAAATCCCCCTCCTCCTCCTCAAACTCTCCAATGCAAGCTGTGAGGCTGAGCCACATGCAGAGGCCTGTAAGCATCTATTTGCCTCTTCTGTGTGAGCAGAAAGATGCGTTTATGCAGGGAACACGGTGGATATTTAGCTGTAAAAAACAGGAACAAGCTAGGGGTGACTGTATCAAGTGAGGAGTACATTAGAGAGGACCTTTTAGTGTGATGGAGCAAATTAGACCCAAACAGAAGCTGAAATCTCTGTCTGCATGTAGAGGGTGCTGCACTGAAACTATTCCTCCCTAATTTTGTGATCTGTCTTGCAGGAAAATCAAGACCAATTATTTCATTGTTTCCCTTGCCTTTGCGGACCTGCTGGTGTCGGTGCTGGTGATGCCGTTTGGAGCCATTGAGTTGGTTCAGGACAACTGGATCTATGGAGAGATGTTCTGCCTGGTCCGAACGTCCCTCGATGTCCTGCTCACCACAGCTTCAATCCTGCACCTGTGCTGTATCTCGCTGGACAGGTATGAACAGAAGAGCATAGAGAATAATTATAGTTTCTTTAAGTTTCTTCAGTGTTGTTGCTCATCAACAGTAGCCAAAAGGCAAATATGAACCTGCTGGGAACCTTAGAGCAATAAATCTCTCTTAGTAGCTGATTTTGGATTCAGCAGCTGAATCCTCGTGAGTGCAGAAAAGCTTTGAAAGGGATGAGATTTATATCAATAGAGCAAGCCAGGTTCTCAGCTGCTTTGCGGCACAGCTCTGTTTGCGTTACTGCTCAGACGTGGCATAGTTTTTTCTTTAAAGACAAGACACCTTAAAGATGTATGGAAAGGAAAGACCTGCAGCTGTCGCAGATGGAGGTGCATGGTGCGCAGGACGTTGTTTTAGCAGGGACGTTGCTCTCCGTTATGATGCCAGGTGTTGCTCACTGCCAGGGGCCGCAGGGAAGGCTGGGCTGGGGAATGGCTTGGGGTGTTGTGCTGAGCCCCGACTTCCCAGGGACGGAAACACTAAATTGTCTGGCTTTCTCTTGTCAAAAAAATATCTGACATATCTTTCAAGTGCTATCAGAACTGCTCTTCCTGCTGCTAGCAGCCATACAGGCAGATGAAAACCGATAGTACTAGATGACACATTGTGACATATATTACTAGATTATATGGAGAAAGAGAAAAAAGAGCAAACCCCCCCTAAATTTTATGGCCTATTTTTCTAAGGCATCCATTTGCACATCTCCACGAGTGAAGGCTAACAAGGAGGTAAATAAAGGTGCTGAAAAGGGTGCATAGGCTTTGCGGGAGATCCTAAAAAACTTTCTTTTCTTTCAAACTTTTCTTGCAAAATTAAAATGAAGCCAAAATCCTAAATAATTTATGGCAAACTGTTCTGGTTTTCGGTTGTCTGCAGTTTTTCAGGGTAAATGACAGAACTTTCCATACAAAATAGCAAGAATTTTTCACAAGATAAATACTTAGAAGAAAACATTTTGCCTGTTTATTCTAATAAGCAATATTTAGAGCTTTCATTTGAGTTCTGTGCAGAGATTTCAATACCTTTAAAAATACTCTTTCTTAGTATTACTAATATGGACAAAACCCCATAATCATTCTCATCATCTTCACAACTGGTATTTAAATAGCATCTTTCATCCAAAGAGTCTGTACCCAGCCAGACTTCAAAAGACACTTGACTAACCTCTCCACTGATGGGCAGCGCTCCTTTGTTGCAGGGGAGAGGGGCATGGGCACATGCAGTGTTGTATCTAGAGGAGCTGACGTGCAATAGCTACAGCGAGTTTCCTTATCTGGAAGTTTAGATGGCTGGAACAGAAATAGGAAGCTCATTATCTTAAAAACGTTGACAAATTGCCACTTTGAGCCAATTACCAGTAAAGCAGATGTTAGGCACTGCGCTCTGGATGTGGCCTTGTTACATAAAATGTTGGAGTTTGATTCTCCAGGCTCTTAATTAAACATAGAGGGTTGTGTAGAGAAGGGGACATGAAGGGAAAATATTGTTTTCCCTGCTCCCCTTCACCCCCTGATTTCTGACACCGCAGAGTATGGGGTGCACAGAAGGGAAACTCCCCCCTTTCTCCTGCCTATGCCACCCTCTTGCAGACCCCCACCACGTCCTGAGCTTGTGCTCCTGCTGCCCGTCCCTGTCGGTCCCCGTGCTCCTGGGACAGCCTTGTCTGGGGGTGGCGAAGGGGTTGGGGGCAGCCCTGGCTCTACGACTGTCGAAATGCCTGGCTGAGAGTTAATGTATTAGGGATACAGAACAGAGGTCACAGTTTTGTACAGGAAGATTTTCTTTCTGTAAGCAGACCTGAGGTAGAGTTTGCAAACACCCGGCTCAGTAGAAGGAACTGGAAATGGGGGGGAAAAAAAAGCCTCTAATGAGATGGATTAGATTATTCTGTACTAAATGAAATGTTCAGAGCAGAGTGTGAACACCTGGAGAGGTCTACAGCTCTGCTCTTCCTTCTCTGCTCTTTTATTGTCTGCCCAGGGAGTCTGGAATTCTCTCCCCCAGATGCAGAGCTGCCATAGCGATGGGTGAGCATCGCTGCCTGCTGTCATGCCTAGATGATTCCCCTTCTTTTGGACAGAGGGAAATGGGGAGCTGAGTCTGGGGACCCCCACTGCACCCACTCATCCCAAGTCAATGCTTTAATCACTAGAATACTACACAGAAGAGGAAAACAGCTGTCTTGAAAGCAAGCAGGAGCTGTAACCATATTTTGGAGGAAACTAATCCTCTAAGCTTGTTCCATGTGTTCTGAGAAGGTTTTGGGAAGGCGCAGCACCCCCTGCACTGTCGTCTGAGGGTGATGGGTGCTGAGCTTGAATGAGTCCTGACTCAGCATCGCTCCATTTAAGCGCCTCGGCCTTCCATGGTAAAATTATCCTGCTTTTAAAGGTTTCTACTTACTGAGTGTGTATTTGAACCTCTTGGTGGTACAGAAACATTCTTCCTATTTCTTCAGGGCTAAAAAGATTCTTTAAACTAGAACGAAAAATTGACACACACACTGGCTAAAAAAAAAATCTCACATCCACCAATCTTGGTGCCAAACTGATGGAAAAAAATTGTTTAGAGCTCTGAATGTGAAGGTCCCAAGAGCTGGAGATCATCTTAAGTGTCACAGCAAAAAAAGTGTCTTTCAGAAAATGCCTGTAAACTTTTTCCTCGTGAATGCACTGACAGAGAGAAATCCCCCAATATTTGTCATCCCCCCAATATTGGCCATGTTAGACTAAACAGCAGTCAAATTGCTTGAAAAGAAGCCGAGGATGAATTCTTTAATGAGTGATGGGTATGCTGAAAACTTCTGCAAGTTCAGGGGTGAGAGAGCAGAGCTGCACTGTCTCAGATACAGAAACACAGTCACGATTTTTGTCAGCTGACAAACCTGAAATTGCCAGGTATCAGGGAATTATTTCAGGACACACAAATGCTCTTTCTCTTTCACATGTGTTTACCATACATGTGCTGTTCTTTCCTCTCAGGCAGAGAGAGAGAAGAGGTTCTCCAAACCGGTGGCTGGATGCAGCCTGACATGGATAATTATCGCAGCCTCTATCGTTTGTTTGCTGCTTTCATGCTGAAGAATGACGCCTCTGCAGACTAGATGCAGAGCCGATCTAAATTTTAGGTAATTCCCTGGTACTGTATTTTTCTTGTTTCTCTTCTCAAAATGGCTTTATTGAGTGCTTGTTAGAGCAATGACCACCATACACAACACAATTAGCAGAGCACTAAGATCAACATCCCCGAGAAAGGCTGCTCCTCTCCGAAGGCACTTGAATTCGCCATAGAAACTTTTCTCTGTCGTCTAATCTCTGCAGAGCGTATATAGCTCTTCTAGCCATTCAACCTTCTGTAGAAGTTCATCTGGGATGCTATTTTGACTCCATGGGTAATCACTTGGAGCTTTGCCACTGACATGAAAAAAGCCAGGATTTCATCTTAGACGTTTCAAAAGGTATATTTCTTCTCCCAGTACAAGAAGGCACAATTATATCTGAGTTTGCTGACAGTGAGTGTCAGCTGAAACAGAAAGCCCAAGATCTCTCTGTCTTATGTGAAGAGGAGAATCCCAAGTCAACTGCGTGGCTTTCATCGCTTTCTGTTTGATCAGACACCTCACTATGAATCTGATTGAGTCCCAAGACTACGGGATTCTGGGTTCTCCCAGGACCAAATGTCAAGTTCAGACTACCCACCATGGGGCTCAAGACAGACCAAGGTGCCTCCTGTAGCACTGGACTAGCTCTCCTGAACTGCTGTAAATGAAAATATTATGGAGGTGGGTCAGTTCCTAGTCATCTTCCTCTCTTAAACCTGTATTTCTTCCTCTGATTGATTGACTAACTCATTAACATGGTTTTCAAAATACAACTTAGTAGGACACCAGTAGGGTACTGTAACCATCGCTGAAGTTGTTTAACATCCACCTGGACATCGTCCTTGAGCACAGAAGCAGTCCTAACCTGGCCAGAAATTTCTGTGCTAATTCATGAGGTCTTTCATGTCCCAAACAGTCCCAAAAGACTTTCTTCCTGAGTTACCACTGTATATATTATTTTACATTTCTGCAGTCCTTGCTTACTGGCAGGGTTTAGCAGCCTGATTGGGTAAATCAAAAAACTTGTTGTATAAAAGCAATTGTTTTCTGCCACACAAGCAGCAGACCTTGATGTCTGCAGATCCAAAAGCTGGTACCCTTTACCTAGCAACACTGTCAGGTCTAAACATTCACAAAGATCAAGGACATTAATTTTCCCACTGGGCCTGTTTAATAAACCATTTTCTGATTGAGATGAAACATGAGGTCTTTCCCTCCATCTCTCAGAGGAGGTGTTTGGGTAGAAGAAGACAGGGACAATGTAGACATTTTGATTTTGGCCCTTACCACATCCTTAAGGACGTGCCATGGTCTCTTCCTTGCTGCATCGAAGGAGCTATTGCAGTTGTGCCATGTTATGCTGTGGGTCACCTGGAGCCAGTGACAGTCCCACGTCACTCCTGTGTCCTTTTCACAGAGATTAATTCGCTTTTGCTGCCATGAATTTAGCTGCTGTTCCTCCTCAGCCAGCAGGACAACAGGGATTTTCAACACAGCTTGGGTGGAATGGTGGATACAGAACAATAGATCCATTTTCTGTACCAAAAGAAGGCTAAACCCCACCTTTTAAATCTGACTTTTTCTCCTTCTCAATTTGCCAGCCCCTTGCTGTGCCTGCCCTGGGAGTATCACTTCCAGGTGTGTTTTGGTCTATGATCACCTCGAGAACGGCAAGAAGAAAATTTCGACCTCACTTCATGTCAGTGCTAGAGATGAAAAGTGAAAGTATCCACACTTCAATCACATTTGAATAGATACGAGTACAAAAATTTTCTAAATTCCACCTATTTCTTGAGCACTTTGCCAATTTTAAAAATCCTTTTCCTTTTGCAGACTGAACTCAAAATGTCATGCTGTTTCTGGTGCATATTAGTTAAAATGTGGGTACCCGACAGTGCAGTCTAATAGTGATTAATGACTTGACAGAGTAACCATCCTCTAACCCAAGTGAACAGTGTACTCAGCACGTGGTGTTCACAGCTAGGATTTAACAGGCTAGCAAAGTCCAACTGCTACGCCCAATTTTCCTTTTTGGACTTCAACTACAGACTTTCAAAGCGTACCTCTCCCTTCTCCTGTGCAAACATTAGTTGAGATTTGAAAAGACAGTTTAGTTTTTGCAGTATTCTGCAGTCATCTCCAAGCAACTTCCAGGTCAGCTCAAAATACTCACTCCGATATGAGGAAGAGCAACATGTCTTTCTTTTCCCTTCTCGTCTGCAAAGCCTCACACCTAAGCTTTAAAGGTTACTGGCAGAAACTTGAGTTTCTGTGACATTTTTGGTTGTTTTGGAGTAGTTTTTTGTCCACAGTAAGAACTGACTCCCTGACAGTGTTAAGACGAAGGAATAGATGAGGAGATAATGGTGGGTGGCCCTGAGAAGATCAGAGCGGGTAGATGAATGCCTGGGTTTCTGTGCAGGGAAGGATGACTCAGCCCATCGTTGACCTGCTCTCCATCACCACTGCTTCACTGGTCTTGGCAGCTGGGTTCGAGGAGCACTGACAGCACTGCTTCCTTCACAGTGCTTTATTAAATTTTTGTGAGCTGTTGCCCTTGTGTTCATTCAGACTTTACGGGAGTATGCTTCTTCTAGCTGGTGTTTTTTCTGTGATTCATATATTTCCTGCCTTCTATTTCAGGGCATACAACTATGGGTTTTTTGAGAAAAATAAGTGGTTAATCTAATCCTCAGGACTCAGTTTGGAAAGTCATTTTCTTCAACATTTTCAGAAAGTGTTGCTTGAAAAGACTTTTATCTGATAATATCTTGTATCTATTTTCTATTTCCATTACTGCCTCTGTAAAAGAAAGAAAGAAAAAAAAAGGCATTCAGGCTTTAATTCTCAAAGGCATTTGAGAAAATCTGGAGAAATCACCGCAGGATAAACTGCTCTTACCAGTCAGACACAGGGAGTAAAGTACTGCAGAGACTTAGAGACACTCTTAGTCTCATCTGAAAAAGTATTTTTCCAAGGTATCAAAGGTATCTCAGGGCTCACTGAATTCAAATTTTGCTCTCACTGGGTTATGCTTTTTCATCTCTTTGGTATTCTAATATAAAATAAAGAGTTAGCCTTGAATTATTTGTTTATTGCACATTTTGTGCATACATATCCATTCTTTGTGCCTGTGCAAAAAAAAATAATTGCACTGCATATAAGTGGACAAGGAAGCTATGATAGTCTCCAAATACAGTTAACCTGTTGGGAAAGGCAATTTTCTTCTCCAATATTTGCAGTACAATTTGTAATACAATTACTTTTCAAAGTCTTGGGGGGAAAAAATCAACAGAGAAACAAACAGGTCCTAACTGTCTGTATTCTTGGGCTTAGATGCACATCTGGCACCTCTGCTCTTCATGCAACCAAAGCATCCTGCACTGTCTCTCTGCTTCCTCCAGCTCTCCTGGCTGCGTCCCAGCCCGTGGAGCTTTCCTCCAAGTCTACATCTCTGCTGGGCTCTAGGTACACTGTTTGCCTAGCGTGTTCAAAACATTTGCTATGTAACACGCAACAAAATGGACCTAACTGTGCATTTGTATATTCAACACTGTTCTTACTGGAATTCAAACATACCACATAATCACTGCTAAATAGAGGCTAAAGCAAAGCAGATGTATCCAAAGAGTGTTGGAGCACCAGAGTGACAGATGCTCATTGCGCCATTTACAAACACTAATTAACATTAATGTACTGTTCAGACATCAAATTAGCACAATCCCTTGAGAGAGAGACGATGTTTTAGAGATTCCCAAACCCCCGTGCTTGGCAGTGGCAGTCTGTCTGGAGAAGCAGCCCTCTCCCTGCATGGGTGTGAGAGCCCGTGCAGGGGGCACAGGAGCGGCGAGGTTTGGGTGGTCGCTGGCTCTGCCCCCGCTGCCTGCTGCCTCCTGCTTCCAGTGCTGCATCACACGGTTCTCCGGGCTCATCTCTTTTGCACGGGGTTACAGCCGACGCAGCCGAGGCACAGGGCGATCGACTGGCTCGCCAAAGGATGCCTGGGCCATGGTGGGACCCAACGTTGGGAGCATGATGTCTTTCTCAAGGATGGGGAGGAAGCAGCTGTGCCCAGCGGTGCTCTGCGAAACATCTGCTGGCTGGCAAGGGGTGGGGGGAGGTTATTAGTGGGGAGACTTACTAGTTTTTAAACAGCTATCAGTAAGTAATGATTAGGCAGTCAACCATCTGATTATATGACACAAATTCCAGCTATAGTTTTGAACCAGGCATTAAATCCCCCATGCCCTTTTCAGCTGGAGAGGCATCTGATCTGGTACAGTTCCCAGGTGCTTAGGTGGAGGAACAGAGAGGCAGCGCGGGAAGGGGCTGAGCAAGGGCAAATGGAGACCGTCCACGAGGGCTGCGAGATGCAACACGTAACTGCGGGGTTGTATCTGTCGGCACTCAGCTCGGCAAGAAAACTAACACGGGATTTGCAGAATTCAGGTTCGAGAGTATTAAGATAAATAACAGAGCAGATGGCCATGGCACAGCCTGAGGGATGCACTGTCCTTTATTAATCTTTACAAACCCTCTAGAAATATGGTAATTTATTTTGCCACTGTTGCTGCCAATAACCCTCCACACACACCATCCCTCACGGGGATCATGAAGGAGTCCTCTATCTCTGTTTGGCAACATATGTTTGTTTGTATTACTAGCTAAATTTATCCAGTTCCAATTAACTGTTCTCTTTAGCATTTTTCTCAGTGTAATTATCTCAACACCAGCAGACCGTTGTTTTTCTAATAAGAATTTAATTTTGTTAGATATAATCATTTTAGGACTTTTTTTTCCTGGACCAGTGATGCATAACTTTTTGTTTTATTTGGCACAGTCAGAGACCATAGCTTATTTGCTCAGAGGTAAAAAGGAAAAGAGAAAGAGCTGTTCTTTCCAAAAAAATGTTAAAATCTGGTTATGCAGAGGCCAGAATCTAGTTTCACTGAAATATCGGCAAAGCCAGTCGCACTGTTTTAATTTCACACAGGCACAAATAAATTGAGATCCTAGCTCCTTAGACTTCATCACTTGGTCAGGGTTCAGCTGAAGACTCTGGCCCGGTCTGGATTCAGTGAGGGAGAGGAGGAGTGTGCAAAAACCATGCTCAGATTTGGGGTTTGTGGAGCATGCTAGAGTAGAGCTCCAAAAAGACAAGAGAATTTTTCCAAACTAGCCAAATCCTTATATATAACTTGTGTCCCATGAGGAGAAGCAGCGTATCTCTTCTGAAATAAATGTCCCTGTCACCCGCAAGAGTTTTCCATCGGTGCAGTTCAATGTCTTCAGCATCTGAGCCGGCTGCCTGGGGAGGCAGCCCCGGAGCCCCTCCGCAGGCTCAGCCGCCTCCCGGGTGTCCGGTTAAGAGCAGGGTCCCCTGTGGTGGCAGCTGGTGGAGCCTGGCTGTCTCCCGTTGTGTTTCTTTGGCCTCTCTTTCCTTAGGAACTCACAAACAAATCGTTCCCACTTTGGTGTGTAAGTTTTTTTGCAGACACATCCAGAGCCTATTGTTGTTGTTGCACCCTAACTTTGGGAGAGTGCTAATAGCACCCACAGTTTTCCCACCCTCTTGTCTTCTTTTTTCTAGATTATTTGGGTGGGTGGGGGTGGTAAAAAATTATTCAGTATGAGTATTCAGTAAATTTTCCTTGGCTCATTTTGGCCCCAGTGATGATAAAACATATGGTATGTATATAATTTTATACATGCACATGACACCAAATGGTTTTAAATGTGGGCCACCCACAGAACCAGTCTGTTTAGTAAAGGTGGGTGTCTATTTGTCTGGCTGTGTTATCTAAGGAGCTTCGTGCAGGGTAGTGTCTACATACCCGTAGCTCAAACAAAATTGTATTGCAAACCAGGGAGGTACTTCAATTTTTCTCCGAGGGCAAGGAATTATCTAATGCAGCTAAGTAATTCTATTTCTGTAATGGCCAGGAGACAAGGAAAGAGGAGTGGTGTGATTAGAGCATCACTGATTCTGAGGCAGGAGCTGAGGACTCCAGGACTGCTCTCTGGAGATGTGTCCAGGGCAGCTTTTCCACTGCCACGGGCTTGAGGAGGCACCTGGATACCCCGGCTGACGGCTGGCCAGATGTGCTGAGTGCTGTATCACTACTTGCTTCTCTTTAACCACAGAAACTGGTGTATGTTAACGTTATTGGCCCAGCTGGTTATCTAGATTCTTAGATGTTTGACTTCAGTCTTGACCACAGGTCCCGGTCACAAACGGAGTCTCATTGTGTTGGTGCTTGGTCAGTATGCAGTCTGGCACCTGCACCATTTCACAGAGCCACCAAGTGATGCTGGGCAGGTCACAAATCCTCGGTAGCGAGACATATCTGCAGTGGCCATAAGAGCCACAAGTAAGGCCATAGGAGCTATGGATTTCTTCTTTTGAACCATCTGTAAAATGTTAGCACTTGATTCATTCATGTGGCAAATGTCTGATACGGGAAAGGAAAGTATTATAATAACCTTTGCTTTATGGTGCTACTTGGAAGATCTACAGCTCCAGGAAGGGATTCTTGTATTTCCCCTTGAGTGAAGAATGTCATAACAGAGGCGGAGGAGAGGATGTCTTTCGCATCATCTGCTCTGCTGTAGGTAACAGGGAAGTTAACATTTTCAAGGAGCTGCAGAAACATGGGTCTTGACTGATAATAGTAAGAATTAATATTTAATTAAACTTGGACATCATATTAATCATGTGTATGTATTACATTTTATATTCATCCATCACACTGTCATACCGGTACATAATAGATATTCTTTGTGAGCACAGGAAAACAGCTTTAGCTTGAAATGAAGCAGAAATGTAGAATAAGAAAATGTCTTTATTTCAGCTTTTGATGAAAACTATTGATAATCTTAGAGATATAATTACTTTTCTCTCAGTGAATAAATAGCTGCTTAAATGCCCAAACCATCACATACATCAAATCACCAGCTACTGCAAAAATTGGTGTGACTTCCATGACTTCTGTTAGCATACACAGATTTCTATTATCTGAGTCTCGGGGCCATTGAATGGAAATCCTGCTGAGCTATGGAAACTGGACGGTGTGCTTCTCCGCCTCCCTCACCATCAGCAAAATTGTCACCCACACTGATTGTGGAACCTTGTTACCGATAACAGTGTAGGGCGGGAGGAACCCAGCTAGACTTTATGAACACAAGGGAAGTCACGGTAGCCGCAGTTAGCAAAAAAAAAAAAATATATATATAATCTTTTGACATGTAAGTGGAGGAAAATTGCTGCTGAATCACTGGGAGGGAAGAAATATGAGAGCTTAAGATGTCATTTTTACAGGCATAATTTTTACTCTAATGGCCTTTAGTAGCACGTACAAGTCAGTGTAATGCTGTCAGCTGCAGCAGAGATAGAAGTACAGCAATGTAATAACTCAGACTGCTTGGAAGAATTGTTTTCCTGCTGTAGTTAATTAGTAATGTATCATAGTTTTCCTTTTCTGTTTGCTTATTCAGCTTGTGAAATGGTAGCTGGTGTCTTGGCTGTTCATTCCCATTTATTTATTGAATTTCTTATTTTGCCCTTTTTGCAAATAAATGTAGTCTCTTGTGACTTGCAGTAACTTGCCATCAGGCATGTCACAGGAATCCTTTGATGTCCAGCACTGGGTAGCACTTTCCAGTAAGTATCTCGCAGATAGTAAACAATTAAATATGCCAGATATATCTCCCTTGTGTTTAGAGTCAGAAGAGCAGTTGCAGGTAATGCCAAGAGAAGCACCATCTGTCCTAATAAGCAGTCAAAAACATTACCGAAAATACCTGTTCGAATCCGAAGGTCAGTTTATTTCCTGGGGGAAGGAAATCTGGAGAGCAGGGGGAAATCCAAACACAGTAAGTTCTAGCAACACAGGACAAGGTTACACAAACACATCGTGGCTGTCATGAGAAGGGTCGTTATCCTAGGATCAAAGGAACTATTTATTCTATCCTCTGAAATCATTAAGATATTGAAATCTGACCATTATGGTCTTTATTGTCTGATAGACTTAGAAAAATGTAGGTTGGAAAGGACCTCTGGAGGTCTCTGATCCAGCCCTCCTCTCAAAACAGGGCCAAACTCAAATCCATCTTCCCTTAATTAGGCCACTCAGGACCTTACCCAGTTGAGTTTTGCCATCTTTGAGGCTGGATACCCTCACTTGTTCAACTCGTGATCCAATGAAGGCAAACTCCAAAACTAAGTAAATCCTATTCCTGTAAATTATCCAGCTTCACCTTCTCCCTGGTGGGAGGGTTGTGAGGGCCGTGTTAGTGGGGACGGGAATCAGAGCCGCTGCCTGCCGTGGCTGTTAGCATGAGCTCCACGAGAGGAACATTTCACCCAGTGCTCTAAAATAACAGTTACTGTCAAATATACAGTTTCTTTGAAAGTGAAACTTCTCAGAGGAACAGGCTGATTTTCCTGCACACATGAAACCAGAAGAGAATGTAGAAATGATCAAATTGAAATAGTTGAATGCTTGTTTCAACATTTTTCCCCTGTGACATGTTGAATTTTGTTTCAGAGACGTTTAAAAAAATGTTTTCTTTTGACACTTTGATATTATTTCAACCCTTTGTGTGGAATATATCATCTGATTTTATCAAAATAAAGCAGTTCAGTTGACTCCACATGATTTTTTAAAAAAAGTCTTAAAAAATTTGGAAATTCTTAGATTTTTGTGCCTGTTCAGCACAAAGATTTTGGTTCCCACTCAAATCTTAATGAAATTAATTGGGCAGCTCAAGGACATCTCTCTAATACATACGCATAAACCGTGTGTATGTGTGCATTCACACATATCTTACTTTAATGTGCTGCTGGCACTTAGAAATTCTCACAGGCATCTCCCCAGGTTAGTGGTCCAGCTTTAGTATGTGTTTGCTAATTTAATGTCTCTAATTCATGATTCTGCTGACCTCATAAAATTGACTTTTATAGGCATGCAGCAGTGAGGCTCTCTCTACGTATACATTATACCTTGATGTTGAGGCTTGACTCGAAAAAAATCTCTGACAGAGATCATTCTTTAGAAATAGTTATTGAAACTGTGGCCACTTCTTCAATGCAGTGCTCATATCCTGTGAGGCACCATATTGCATCATTTCTGTGCTTACCAAATCTGGAAATTACATCTGCCAGATGATCATTATTCATTCATTAAGAAAATGTATTAACCAGGCACATAGCTGAATGGTGTATTTAGTTATCCAGAAGACCTGAGAATTTATGGGCACTTCTTGTGTCTTTGGACCCCAGTTCCCTATCGCAGCTGTGTGGACATCAGTACTGGCCTGTTTCTACAAAGTGTGCTGAAATCCAAAAATCTAAAGATTACAAATATTTCATTGGGAACCTGAGACAGACTGTCAGGTCAGAACCACCAAAAACCTGCAATAAGATGATATGTTTGCTGATCTGCTATGCTTACAGGCATATATTAATTTCGGAGCAACGAGATTTCCAGTTTTGAAGCACCTTCTTGATGTAGAAATCTGCTAGCAGGTGGGTAGCACAGGGACCAGACAAACGAAAGAGTTGATTTCTTATCTCTTTGAGAAGACATTTTTGGTTCATAGCTAGTTATTTTAAGAGTAGGGGCCTGTTGTACTATGAATATGTTGGGTGGATCAGGAGGAGAAAGGAGAGTGCAGGGCACGTCCCCTTGATGGTGAAAAGACTAGAAGCCCCCCCATGGAGACATTTTCCCTGTCCTTGTGGCAGAAGGTTAAAGCCCAGCCAGACGAGGGGCTGATTCCTGGGAGGTAGAAAGGGAGCTTGGTTATGGAAAAACACACTTCATTTTACTGACATTTTCACAGCTTTGAAACACTTTGTTAATTTGCAATAACAGCTTTTGCAGTCTTGTCAAAATAAATGTCCATGGCAGTTAGGAAAACCCCAACATTTACTCAGTTCTGGCTAAATGGAAGGAAGGTGTGGGCATTCATCGCGGTAAGGAGGGTGCAGGCAGCTTTGTGACTAAGTGCAGAGGGAGAGGAGGGCTGAATATGAAGTCGCTTCAAACCATGGCATTAATCTGTGCCTCATTTTCCCTAGCCAGAAAACAGGAAATCCTGGCTTTCCCCTGCAAGGCACTATGAAACCTCATTTACTTATGCTGTGAAAATATCCTGAGCTCCTTGTGTGAGAGGCAGTCAATGGAAAGAGGCTATTGACTATTTTTTTTTCTCTATTTTGAAAGGCAGGAGAAACAAGCTGGAGAAAATGCTTTACAGTTTTATTTTTAGAAGACTTAGAAGTCTCCTTTGATGATGGTTGTTCTCTCACTTTTCTTCTTGCAGGTACTATGCTATTTGCTGCCAGCCTCTGGTTTACAGGAACAAGATGACTCCATTGCGCATCGCTGTAATGCTTGGAGGGTGCTGGGTAATCCCAACATTTATTTCTTTCCTCCCTATCATGCAAGGCTGGAATAGTATTGGCATCATTGATCTGGTGAGTAGCTAAGGAGGTACACCAACCCGGTATCAAATATATTCGGTGCTGTATATTCTTTGGAAAGCAATATTCAGAGAAAAGAAGGCAAGAGAGGCTGAAGGAAAAACTTCTGTTATCAAACAATTTCTGGAGAATGTCTTTAAGGGGTTTTTAAATGACTCTGTCCTGGAAGGACTGACACAAAGATAGTAGTGGCTCTGGGAGAGGATTTTACCGTGTCTGCTTATCAGTTCAGTGAGTAGTCCTTGGAAAACACACCAAGCCCCAGCTGGCTCCGAACAGGCACCTCAGGAGTCCTCAGTTCCTCTTGGCCTCTGCAGCTCTCAGGCAAATGCTGGCCTCTGCCAGCTCAGCTCGAGGGTCCCTCCTTGCCGTGCTAGTGATGTTTGGAAAGCCAGGAAACCCATACTTCCCCAGAAGGGATGGTGCTTTGGGCCAGGCTTGTCAATATCCCCTGTCTTGGTGTGAGCCTTGAAGTGGAGGAGAAGGTGAAGTTCCCCTGTGCAGGTCATTGTCAATTTTCCCCACCGCAGTCTGGCTTCACTTGCAGGATCCTGTCTACAGGGGAAGGAGTTCAGAAATGCAAATCTGCTCTCTTTCTAACGTAGAGATGCAGGAATTAAAAACGGCCAACTGTGAAAACACCTTATTTAGAAGAGCTTGTTTGAAGAGATGTGGCGTCTTCTATGCCAAGTCTCAGTCAAGGAGCTATGAATAATTTTTGGCTCACGGAGAATAACAGGTGCAAGCTGCCAAGCCTCTAGACGACGTGATAAAGCCCAAATTGCTTCCAGACAAGCACCTTTAGAACATGCAGCTGGTAGAAAAGGGAGGTGCATTCTGTTTATTTAACAAACCATGTCAGGTATCTGATTTCTTCCACTGATTTCTTGCCCCCACCTTTTCAGAAAAGACTCGGCACCCAGCTGTCTGTGCCAGCTTTTCTAAACACCAGTGCAAGCCCTGCCCTTACTGGTAACTTGCTGGTGTTCGCCGTGCAGTAGCTGCATGCTGAGCAGTAGTGCAGGGTTCAAACAGCACCAAGTGAAAATGCTTCATAGTTTACTTAGAGGTAAACTTCCTCACATGCCCAATTAAATAATTTTGATATTATAGTTCTAAATAGGAAATGGGGTTTGTTATTCTCTTGTTGGAATGAACACCAGAAATCACGGGCCTGATGGACCTGCAGTGACATTGTTTTGTAGCAAGAGGAGCCTCGGAGAACTCCTGTCTGTCTTAGTTATGCCCCCCGCTCTCCAAACTCACATGCAAGACCCCTTTCTTCGTCTGCTGTCTCTGTTCCCATCACAAGTCATTGACTCGATCTCAGCCTATGGACTCAACCTGCAGACTTCTCCTGCCTGGGCTGCTGCCCACAGCCTCTCTGCCTGGGAAGCTCAGTGTTGCCCCCCAGCCTGGAGCTGTCCCCCAGCTGTGGCAGCCTGGTCCCTTCCCTGTCCACCTGGTCCTTCCCTAAGACCCCTGTGGGACTCGGCTGGGTGAAACTTGTGCATCCTTAGTGTTAAACCACACCCTGATGAACAGCACTGAGCACGGCAAAAAAGCGTGGCACGAAGTGAAGTTACGCCCCTTCGCTGTGTCTGAACTGGGGAGTTAAGCTGATTTTCACTGGCCAGGTTGAGGCATGCTCTAGGTTGCCGGAGCTGCGACGCGGGCTGGTCCAGCAGACCTGGGGACCAGCAGGGCCAGAGGTCCCATGGTGTGAGGACAGGCAGGAGAGGCAGCAGGGGGTAAGGCAGGTACCGTGGATGGGAGAGGGGAGGAAGGAGACAGAATCAGAAAGTGGCGGTGAGGTGTCCCGGCAAACAGACTGCTGGTATTGGAGAAGTGCTGAACTTCTTTCCTTCTTCTTTGTTCTTGTCCTTCCCCACCCCGCCCCAGATTCAGCAAAGGCAGTTCAACAAGGCTTCCAACTCCACCTACTGCATATTCATGGTCAACAAGCCATATGCCATTACCTGCTCCGTGGTGGCCTTCTACATTCCCTTCCTCCTGATGGTGCTGGCCTACTACCGCATCTATGTCACGGCCAGGGAGCATGCCCGCCAGATCCAGGTGCTGCAGCGTGCAGGGGCCCCCACCGACAGCCGGCAGCACCCCCCGGACCAGCACAGCACGCATCGCATGAAGACTGAGACCAAAGCTGCCAAGACCCTGTGCATCATCATGGGGTGCTTCTGCCTGTGCTGGGCCCCCTTCTTTGTCACAAACATAGTGGACCCTTTCATAAACTACACGGTGCCGGGAAAGCTGTGGACGGCTTTCCTGTGGCTGGGCTACATCAATTCAGGGTTGAACCCTTTCCTCTACGCCTTCCTGAACAAGTCTTTCAGACGTGCCTTCCTCATCATCCTGTGCTGTGGCGATGAGCGATACCGAAGGCCTTCCATCTTGGGGCAGACAGTCCCCTGTTCCACCACCACAATAAATGGATCGACTCATGTACTAAGGTGAGTGTTTCTTGGGTGCCGTGAAATGCCTGGAGCTACTAGAAAGAGTACTTCTCTTTGTAAAGGATTGGTTTCGCTTTGCATTTGAAATATCTGGTCGATTAAAAGTTTAAAAAGGGAGGGGGCAAGAGAAGCACCCAGAAATCCTTAGGGTGCTCAGACACCCTGGGGTTGTAGGTAACAGATACGTGTTGGCATGTGCACTTTCTCCAGAGGTGTGTCCAGGGAAGAGTTGAGAGAATGCAGAAGTCGTGTATGCGTTTTGGCACGCCCTGCTCTTTGGTCTGAGGGGAGCAGCTTGACCCCACGGGGAGCGTCTTGGGAGAGGCTGCCTACTCCATCTTCTCTAGGAAAGGGATCATGACACCCCCTCCCCGCATTGCCCCTTCTCAGGTTCTGCCTTTGTAGGCCCACCAGCCACTGCTGCATCTTCTGAACTAATGAAAGGCATAGCATGAACTTCCCCAAATGCCCTGACCCTGCTGGGGCACTTCAGTGCCTGTCTGGGAGGAGAGGTGCTGGCCATTTTGTTTTAGCAGCTCAGAAGATGCTGGGGTGTCTGCCTCTTACTGTAACGCAGCCAAAGGCTGTCCCTGTGCCCTGGGGGGGCCCTGGGAGCTGAGCGTGCCTCACACAGGCTACAGGGCATAGCCTGGTGGTTGGCGGTTTGGGGGTCCCAGTGAATTTGGACCTCACACACCCCACCCTGCACCGAATGCCACAGTGCCTTCACTGCAAGAGGAGAGCGTGTGGGCTGTGCCCTGTGGGGGTAAGAGGGGTTTGGAGGGCTTTGTGGTATAAGACAGCCTCTGCTGTCTTCTCCTCACCGAGTGGAGAGGTGGGAGGCAGAGCATGGGAGGAAGGGAGGGAGGGAAGAACAATTATGTCTCCCGTAATAGCAGAACAAACTGCAGTCTCTGAATAAAACCATAGGTGTTTCTGTGATTTGGTTCTTTTGGTAGATGGGTTCATGGCTTTTCACACGCAAATAAGGGCTTGGTAACTGTATTTGCGTTCAGCACTTATCCCGCCCAGAGACTAAATCAGACACTGAGCACTTCCCAGCTGAGTCTGATCTGCTAGTTTGCCCCAAGAATAGCAGAACAAACTGCAGTCTCTGAATAAAACCATAGGTGTTTCTGTGATTTGGTTCTTTTGGTAGATGGGTTCATGGCTTTTCACACGCAAATAAGGGCTTGGTAACTGTATTTGCGTTCAGCACTTATCCCGCCCAGAGACTAAATCAGACACTGAGCACTTCCCAGCTGAGTCTGATCTGCTAGTTTGCCCCAAGCACCCTTCTGCAGTGATCTCTGAAGTGTGGGAATTAGCCTTTTAATGGATGGGAGATGGGGCAGGGCTTGTCACAACCTTGAGACAGACCTCTCAAGCTTTCTAAATCATGAAGGACATTGCAATGCATTTCTCTTCTGCTGATTAAAAATTGCTCGGTGGCCATGGTCCCAGAGCCCTCTGTCTGTGATGGATGCGTGGCACCGTGCCACGCTCAGCCTGTATTTATATTGGAGCCGTGCTCCTGGGGACAAGCCAGATGCTCCTCTGCTGCAGTTAAGAGGATTGAGAGAGCAGCCCTTGTTGGATGCAGCTCTCGATCCTGCAGTGAGCGAGCCAGTACCTCTGGCTGGGGAGCTGCAGGGGCGAACACTGGAAATGCATCCCTGAGCGGGGAGGGAGGGCTCGCTCCCATCCCTTATTAACCGGGGCGGCTCCATGCTCTCATGACTGCACCCGGGTGCAGGGGCCAGCCTGGTGGCCTAAACGCAAAGAGAGGCATCTATTTTGGCTAGTAAGCACAGCAACAAGATGCTTTTTGTTGAGTAGACAAGGCAGAGAGACAACAGGGAGCCTCTCTTAGGTGTGGGTCGGAGATGTAGAGGGCAGGGAGCACGTCAGCCCAGAGGGTGAATCGCTTCGGTCTGTGCGGACGTTTGACCTCCAAGTGTTGCAGGTGGAAATCCCAGTGACTCCTCGTGTCTCCAGGTTGTCTTGCTGCTTTTGCATGAAATTAGCTCTCTGTGAGACCTCATCATCCTGCCTGTGGGATAGGTGGGCACAGGCCAGCACTGCCCTGGGGAGGCTGGGCAGTGGGGATGGGCTCCCGAGCGAGCAGCCGAGGAGGCTCTGCACACCTCTGGGAGGGCTGAGCTGCTGGTGGTTTCCTTCATTCTCTGCTGCGTGTCCCTGAGCTGACAAACTCCTCATTTTGAGACTCTTTTTAAACACATCGATGTCTCTGCGGCGGCCAAAGCAAATATGAAGAGTCACCTCTCCTCCAAAGCCAGGGGTGGGCACGGTCTCGGCTGCCTGAGCCAGCTGGGGAGGCTCTGGTGGGCTGCAGTAAATGGTGGATCCCACTACGGAGCTGAGATCAGGCTTTCCTCATTTCCAGCTTCTCCCTACCACTTGTACCACTCTGCTCCCACACAGAAGTTATCCATGGACATGTATAACAATCCTGTCCATCTAGGTGTGACAACCATTGCAAAAGGCCCTGTAAGAACCAAACCTGCACAGGGCATCTTGTCCATTTCTAGCTTTTATGAGTACTTTTAGGGATAAAAGCGTGTCGCTTCAACATACAGATTCAACATGTCATCTCTCTTCAACATTCAGATTATCTCCTGCCTTTCCATATCGCTCCAGCTCCGCAGAAGGCACTCGCTTCCCACTGCCGCATCCCCTCCTCCCTCCGCGTGCTGGAGGGATGTGGCTCTGCACATCAGCACTTCAGAGAGCAATTATTTTCTGTTCTCCTCAGCTTTGTAACTGATGAGAAAAGCGTGACTTCTTTCCCTGGTGCAGATTATGCACTGATGATGATAGAGGTGTGGAGATTAAAGCAAAACCACCCAATTGTAGTCTTTGGATAGTTAATCCCACTTGAGGAATTTTTATTTCTTCAGTGCTTCTCTTTTAAATGCAAAAAAAGTTTGACCCTGCACAAATGGAAGAGAAATTTAGCGAGGCAGGTTCTCTCAAGGTGTAACGTACATTTCTTTACTAGCTTGGAATTACAAGGGGTTTGTGCCCAGCAGCTGAAATATTTAAACCTTCCTGTATGGCTTGGCTTCGTACCACCCCAACTGAGAAGCTGCGTAGGCTGCGTAGGCTGCACCTGGCTCACACACTTCTTTTCCAACCTCAAAGTTGTTCTTCCTGACCAAGAGCTTCTGCAAATGGGGAAGTTGTGCAAGTGGGATTTTACAGCTGCTTTTTGTACCCTGGCAGGGAGAGAGAAGTGAAGAGAAGGACAGACCTTGTGGTGAATCTAGGGCAGAGTTCCTCGCCCAAAACGAGCAGAGATTTGCAATTTTGTATGAAGTTGACCTGAGTCATTTAGCCTCAAAGGGGGTCAGGAGTGGTTGACGGTAGGTCTGGGATTTCTAACTCCTCTCCACTCCCAATCTTGAGAAGATCTGAACTTTCCTTCAGCTCTGCCTGTCCAAACCTTGCTGTCCTTGCTCACGATCATCTCACTGGTGCGTTTGCAAGTACAAGAATATGTTTGTCACTGTTAAAAATCAGGCTCTTGCTCTCGCATGCATCTGACCTGTGAGAGTGCCTTCCAGGGAGGGAAGGCATTTCTTCTGTTGTTCTTCTGATAACTTTAGTGTCAAAATGTTCTGACATTCCCATTTTGGGATTTTTCACATTTATATTAGGAATGAGGGGAAAAAAAAAAGGAGGAGGAGCAGAGTGCAATAGAACACAGCAGTGAGAAGAGGCAGATGCCCTCACCACACACAGGCTGAGAGACCACTTGGGAGACAGTGCGCATTCCTTCTTTTCTTTTAATTTATTTTTCAAGTGATCTGTGAAGACTGTGGTGCTCTGGGTGACCCAGGCAGGGAGAGGCTTTTTACAACACACCTGGGGCCAGACGAAACCATGGCAGTGATGGGGCAAGGGAGCAGACTGCACAGTGACTCGACCGTGATATGAGGGTGACCACAGCTTTCTTAATCCCCTGGCAACCACCCCACTTTATCCCTAAATTACGAACCAGAAGATGAGGCAAGGATTTGCTGTCACCCATTTTGTTCTTGAACTCTCCATCAGCTGGTGTGAGAGACACCCAGTCCTTGGGCAGGGTAAGACATGGCACAAAACATGTTTTGAAGATGTCATGAACAGCCAGGAGATAGGATTTGGTTAGAGCTGGACCTATGTGTACAATGGGAAAGAATATTAGCATTAAGTATTCAGCTTTGAAAGAAAATTTTGATTTGCCTGTTTTCCAAGTTTGCTTTCTACAACTGTAGGAATTGTCCCCCCCCTTTTTTTTTCCCTCTGGATATTCACCTATTTCAATTCTGATGTGTACCATCAACTGCAAAATTCAGGCAGGACACATGCAAATGGTGAATTGAAATCTGCAGGTGTGGCTACAATCCGAATTCATGCCCTATTTATTTTTCAATGGCTGAGATTGCAACTCATATGTCATACACAAAGGTTTGTTTCTCTGGCTGCAGCACAAATTGTGTAATTCATTATAAATATTTGCAATTCAAACTTCTAATAACCTATGGTTTGGAATATCATTCATTGAAAGGACTTGGGAATCATTGTGAATAATGAGTGGATAGGAGAATTTACAATGATCACTCAACTAACGTATGGCAAAAATTAGGACAATAATTAACTGCAATAGATACGGGTTTCTGGATGGCTGTAGCATGTGTTCAGGAGTTCTATGCACCACGAGACTGAAAGCAAAATGCCATAATCATCTGAAAAATGCTGTCTTCCCCTTTAAACATATTGCTTGCATATCTTTTGTAATGCATAGATATTTATTCAACACAAAACAACAGACTCATTCCTTCATGAATCATTAAACTCTCATGCTGCACAAGTGGATGGGAACCCAGATCAGCATTGCTTGAATTCTTGGATAAAACAAATTCTGAAATTTTGCCCCAGAGAAGAAGATGACTTTGGGTAAAATATATTTGAGCAATGATCAGGGTAGACAAACTCTGGAACGTTTGGGTCAAGGAGGTTACTTTGGTGTATTGCCCATTTCCCCTCAGAAGTGCACTGTTCAGCACAGTACGATGTATTAGTCTCTTCAGGGAAAGCTATAGTGAGTGGTTTATTTACTCATTTTCCATCATAGAGAGGTCTTCTCAGACAGGGCTGATGCCAATTTTATTTCTCCAAAGTAAAACACGTCCTGATTTTCCTTTTAGAAGAGCCAAGAGAAACAAAGTGAAAAGAAACATGCACCTTGGAGGCTAGAAGTTCATCGTCTTCATAAATACAAGATTAAATAAATAAGGCAATCAGCCCACACTCATGTCAGCCCTCTGAAGGTGCACAAAGCGCTGGGAGAAGTGTGCAGTAAATCCTTGTGTGCAGCCAGCACTCGGCTCCAGAGCACTGCTGTGGAGTCTTACTGGTCCCTATAGGGAACATGAGTAATTGTGCCAGTAAATCTCCCAAACTGCAGCGAGCCCCAGTGCTTCCTTGCTGCTGTTGGAACAGGCAATGCACCAACTCGGGTCTCTAGTTTGTACAAGTCTACCAACTCCACGGCTTACAGATCTGTTGGAATAAAAATAAATCTGCTCTGGTTGTAGGGAGGAGAAGGTCAGAGCTGCCGTGGAGCGAAGGAAGAAGTGATGTGTGCCTATCGGCAATGCTTCCCCAACGGCAGTGTGCAGGGGTGGTCCTGCCTGGCTTGGTGCCCTGTGCATCCCTCCTGCAGAGCTGCCCCAGCTCTGAGCTCATGCCTCCTGTGAAATGGCTGCTGTAACGGGAGGGGGGCCCCATTGCAGCTCCGGCGGTGTCCACACAGGGAGGGGAGCTCCACGGGTGCCTTGTGCACCCACTGTCCCTGCTCTGCACAGCCAGACCCTCCTGTTGCGGGGGTTTGGCATGTGGGATCGGCAGGAGGGTCTGGGCTTGAAGGCGAATTTGCACATGGGTTTGGCTTTGGGTTGCTACTTTCAGTCCATAAAGGCAAAGGTAGGAGCTCTTCCTTTCTCTTCACCTTTTCCTGGCTAGGAGCAGGGGAGCCTTTGGGCTAGAGGCTACTACATACAGGTGGGATGGATGGGCCGATGGCATTGCATTACTTTATGCAGCTTTTAAACAGTGTGTAAGTTAAAGAGGCTTTCCCCCTGTGTTTACGAGGTAGTTTTTCACAAAGACAAGCAGCCATCCTGAAACCCTCCGGGCTTTGCAAGGCTGCCAGCTCAGAGCCCCATCTCCCCTTGCTCCTGGGGTCTCCCCAACACCCCAACAGGGAGGACCCTCCCCTGCCTGAGCAGCAGCCTGGGTGCTGCCTGCAGCAAATACACATCAGGTTGCCCAGATGATTTTGAATGACCATGCTTTTTCAACAGCTTTAATTTCACAAGGTCATTAACTCCATCAGTGCTCAGTCATCTCCTCACAGGTCAAATCTTGGCTAGCCAAGTGTGCTTGTGCCACCAGGCACCGTGCCCTTCTCCTGCGGGGGAACAGACACATTTGGTGGCTGTGGCATTACAAATCCTCTGGCTGTTTCCAAGCTCCCGGGCTCAGAAATTGCTTCACAAGATGGGTTAAAGAGTGCTGTGGTTTCCCTGTGCACCCAGGGAGTGAGTATGGGCTGAATCACGCAGCAGGTTTGGTGCCTGACGTGGGTCATTTCACTTGTGTTTGTAGGGCATGGGTCCCGTCCTGCCTGCGATGGTGGGATTTCATGGGCTGCAGTCGTGGCTTGACTCAGAAAACACAGAGGTTAGTTACTCAGAGCTGCGTTCTGATAGAACTGGCAGGTCTGTCAAGTAAATTACCTCCTCCTGTTCTGCCTCCTCCTGTTCCTCTTATCTCTTATCCTTCCTTAGGCACTAAGACAGCCGCAGAGACCGCAGAGCTTCCCGAGGCAGAATAACACACTTGCTGCCAGGGGTCGGAAAGCCCCGGCGGCTCCCACCACTCCTGTGCAGCAGCAGCAGCCGTGGGCTGGCATCAGCCGTGGGGCTTGCCCACCCCAGCCAAGCCTCCAGCCGCCAGCCTGGCCAGCGCAGCCTCCCTGTCCTCAGCTTGCGTGTCTCTTCTCCAGCTCTCCCGAGGCAGAGCCGTCCCTTGGTGTTTGGCAAGCCAAAAGCACGGGTGCTTCGTCGGCGAAGGTGCATTTAGCCTCAGGTGGCACGGGGCAGGGGAACATGCATCTTCGTTACCGCATTTTCCCCACGGGACAGGGCGATGGCTGCTGGCACCCGCAAGAGGTGTTTTGGGGAAAGGAGGGCCCACGGCAGTGAGCACGGGCGGACAGGTCGGGCTGTGTCCGAAGTCGAAGTCCCTAAAAACCATTTCAGTAACGGCAGAGAGGAGTCCGAGCCCAGGTCTGCTGCTGCTACGTGAGGCTAAATGTTTGTCTCCCTTCTGTTTTCTCTTTTTCTCTCTCACACACATGCACGGATTTGTGGAAACAGCTACGTATGTAACCCAGAGGGAAGTTATTTCTGGAAAGGAGGAGATGTTTGCAGGCTGTGTTATCGGGGGGGTGTTACACCCCGCTCTGTTTGTGGTGTGTGAGGGCTGCAGCAAGACCCTGGAATTCGGCTCCAGGCTGCGGCAGCAACCGGCCAGGCTGGGCAAGGAAGGGCTTCAGTGCTGCTTTAAAAAAAAACCCACAAAAAACAAAAAAACAACAACAAATGAAAGAAAATGAGGTATTTCAGTAGCTGTGCAACTTTGCTTGGACAAATTTGCAAAAGGCTCTGATCTGCAGCTGGCCCAGAGGTGAAAGATTAAGGGATTAAGGTTTGGGTTCAAACTCGGGGTGTCCTGACCGCCCTCAGCTTCAAAGCCAGCTAGTTGCATTCCTCCTTCACTCTGCTAGGCTGCCTGGAGGCTCCACCAAATTAACTGAAAGGGTAAAATCCAATATTTATTGGTTCTCCTAGAGTTTCTGAAAGGTTTTGTGGTTTTTTCGCTTTTGCTTTTAAGAAGAAACAGTCAAGTGGCAGGTAGACACCTGGGTGCACAAAACTCACAAACGGACCCAGAAGGGAACAAAACCCATCAATTACAAACATGCTATTTTAGCTTGGTTAGACCAAATTTCAAATTGATGTGGAAATGAATCTTCACTGTGGCTCAGTTTTTAAACACAAAAGATGCAGGTCTTCGATTTAAAATCTTTTTTTTTTTTTTTAATTTTAGCACTAACTACAACATGAATACCCTTCTAAAAGGTTTTTTTTCCCCTTTACACAAACTGAACAGATTTTTCTGTAGATGTTCTGTGACTTTTTTTCTTATATCACTATCATTTAGAAAATAATTCCAGTGGCAGAATACTTCTGCCCAAAGCTATACAGTTATTCAGAGCAAAATCAGACCATTAGGGTTAAAATTTCTGACTGGCAGGAACTGCCTTGGAATTTTAATGATCCTGCAAGATGGATCAGAACTTTGACATACGTTATCATCTTCTTCGCTGCAAAGTCATTAGCCCCAAGACGGATCATTCGGACTTGGTCTGCTCTTTCCATCATTGCCTCATTGCTCTCTGTTTCGCACTGCATTTCCATAGGTCATTTTGGAGGCACAATGTAAGCAGCATATATTTTGCTGTGCTTGTGGAACTTGGAGCATTACCAGGCTACTAAACTTTAGGATGTGTGTTGTAATTTCTCCAGCAGTCACCTTATTAATGGGACCAATAGACAAGAACTTCACCCCTTTGTGAACGTGCTGATAAAGCACATCCCCACTAAACTCTTTTTAGGAAGTTTCTGAGCAAAAGATTGAGAAACATAACAAATTATGACATCCCCCTGACGTCTCCATTTGCTGCAAATTTTGCTTTTCTTCTCTTTTTGACAAGAGTTTAGTTGAAACTCCCTGTTGAGAGACACAAATAATTTTGTTTTCAGAGGAGCTGATGAAATACTACTAGGGTGCAGCTAATATCTTTGCTTATGTTTGGGCTGGGATTTTGATTTTTGTCCATGATGATAGGGATTTATTTTGCATCATCTTAGCAAACAGATGCAAACATGATGTTTGCATGCAACCCATCATGCTCCTGTGATTAAATTAGGCTGATGAGCAGGCCTGTGGGCAGCCACCCTCAGCTGACTGTACCCTGCGGGCACATTATCACATCGCTCTGTGGTGGCTGGAGGACCTGAAGGAACGTCCTCGTCTGTGCCTGGGAGGGCTCTGTTCTTCAGGACCCTCCAGTGCTTAGCAAGAGGCACAAGAGAAGCTAACAAAAGTTTTCATTTAATAGACATAATAGACATAGGGGCTGGCTCCATGGGTCATTCGAGAGGCTGGTCTTGCCACCTGGTACAGAGCCACACCAAGGAGAGAAAGCTTGTGAGAGCTCTCCGTCCCAAGACGTGAAATATTATATCAACTAAAACATTTAAAAACGGTGACTTCCGAGGTGACAAAGAGTATTTCCTTCATTTTGGCACAGCCCCAGGGCTGAGCCCTCTAGGCACTGCAACCAGAGATGGCTCAAGATGTGTTTTCCACTCCGATAATTTCAGTTCAAGTATCAGTTCCCCGTGCCGGCAGAAGTGGCACCGCATGGCTCCGTACCACAGCCCGAGCGCGGCTGGCTTGTTTCGTCTAGCGAAACGGAGGCTGAGAGAGGATCTGATCGCTGTCTGCAAATACATCAGAGGGGTAAAGACGGCAGGGAGAAGAGTTACTTAAACTAAAGAAGAATGCTGTCACAAGAACAAAGGGATACAAAGCAGCCAGGAATATCTTTAAGCATGGAATTAGATGAAAGTTTCCAGTCATCATGGCAGTGATGGTTTGAAACAACCTCTTAGTGAGACTAGTGGGGGGAAATGTCTAATTTTTAACAAGCTGAAGCTTGATGAATTTACAAAAAAATCATCTCATTATATGGTTTGAATGTCATAGTAGGAAACTACCTTGGGACCCCACAAAGCCCCACTTTTGCCTTGATTCTGACCCTTGTGGGAGCCAGGAAGCAGAGCTGAACTGCTTCAGGTCTTGTCCATACCTGACCACACTGCCTACATAAAGGGCAGCTTTCTCCCCTGTCCTGCTGATTTTGCATCCATCAGGGAACATCAAGAGGAACAGAAATTGTCCCAGTTTCCCAAAAGACCTGACAGGGCAGGTCCCCGTTCCCCTCTGGGCAGTGCCTGCAGTGCAGTGTTACCTGCTGGCTGGCCAGTGGGCTTGTCAAGAGCGTAACCCTCTGGATCAGGAGCTGGGTATCCTGAGGTTGCCTATGTCTCATTCCCAGGATCCAGATTTGGCACAAAATTGCACCCACAGATAAATAGGAAGGAAGGACATGGTCCTTAAGTGATAGCATTCAGACTGTTTGATGTAGAATATGATATAAAAAATCTGAAAAGACAGAGTAATGTCTGTACCACTGGTAAAGAAGAGATTATGAAAAGTAGCTCTCAATTCTCCAAACTAATTTTATTTTATGAAGTTCCAATTTGCAAGAAGTGTGACACATTTGACTTGGTACTTACATCAGCATGGCACGTATTAACTAGATCACCCCCATAGTTTGTAAATCATAATAAAATTACTATCTTGGCCACAAGCTGTTTACTTTTAATCTCCTCTCTGGAGAAAAACAAATAATTGCTGATACCGTATGCAGATAGCACAAGATTAGAGGACTAACAGTAATAGGAGTGAGCAGCACAGGGCTCCTCCGCGCTCTGAATTACTTGGTTAACTGAGCCCAAGGAAAAAGTTTCCACAGAGTTACAGAAACATGGTCTTATGGCTGTGCCTCATGACATACTGAACACAGAGCACAGGCTAAGCTAACGAACAGCCAGCATGAAACAGGCTTCGACACCAAACATCAGCTCCCACTTGATACCGAGCCTGAGGGGTGAAGGGGGCTGTTCCCGCAGACACGGAGGCAGTGCTGCCCACGTACCCAGCGCAGGCAGGGCTGGCAGTGGGGGACCGCGCTCCGCGGGGAGGCTGGAGAAAATGGAGTGTGAGTATAGGTTTCAAAAAAGAGGCTGTAATAAAACAGTCTTGGCAGATGAACTATTTATCTTGTACTAGAGAAGGTAGAGAGATCAGTGACTGGGCGCAGAAGTCTAATGCACAGATGTGTAGCAAGGGAAAGATCTGGAAGTTTAAAGTGCACTAACTTGCTTTAGAAACACAGTGTTCATTTTTAATGGTGAAAATCATAAGCCATGACAACAGATTATCATATGCAGTTTTCTACCAAGAGAAATTTAAGGTTGAAGATTGGCTTTCTTTGTAATAACCTCTCTAGTTCGAGAACAGGTATTGAACACAAAGCAAGAGTGAGTTGAGGGAAGACCTCCAGCCTGTTTTGTTGAGGACCTACTGGGTGATGACAAGTGTCTCTGCTGGTTAAGTGACCTGGTCTCCAGGACAGGGATGTCCTCAGCCCTTTTGCTTTCAATCCATTGCTTTGTTGTACTATCACTGAGGACACCCAGCCAGGAGCAAGTTCACTATTTTGCTGGGTGACGCACAATTTCAGAGGGGAAAGGCAGCCTGAACCCCTGGCAGCCGTGCCTCGGACAAGCGAGGGACAGATGGTGGCAGCTGGGGAGCAGAGGGACAGTGCACGGCACTGAGCTGGCAGGCTGGACCATGGCCTAAGCCGATCAGCTCCCAGCAGTGTCTGGCTTTGTAAGTCACCAGAGCATTTTATTGCAGCTCGGTGAGGGTGGTGAGTGCAAGAGACAACAACTTCCACCTCTGTCCCTGAAGTATTAGCAGAGGCAACACAAGTGTGTTGTTGGTTGGCATTCGGTTAAGTGCACAGGCTCTCAGTGACCTTGAAATAACCTCTCTTAATTCTCTAAATACATTTCTTTTGTGCCTTTGCTCTTATTTCTTCTTCAGAGTGGGTTTGTGATGGCATGTACAGTACGTACAGATGTCTCATCTCATTCTGCCATTTCAAGCTAGACCGGACAAAGTAGTTAAAAATAGTACAGGGGGACAATCTCATACCAGGGAAAAGGCTCAGACTGGGGAATTAGAGTATAGCACTTATTAGGTCTTCCCCTTTGCTAATGTTGTTAATCTTAGTCAAGAGATAATTTGGTTTTCACTGAAATTTCATTAGCTGCAAACCTGAAAATGTATTCTGTAAAAAATATAGGCGATCATTAGACTCAATAACAACTAAAAAAAAGAATGTTGTGATTTCTTGGAGGAGCTTTCTTGTCATTTTTTGTGAAGCTTTGCCAATATTTACAATCAAACTTATCTTCCAACTTCCCTGGCATGATTTTACAATTTGGCATCAGTGTTCACAGTAACAGCCTTCCAGTGTAGCATGCACAAACACTGTGACTGGGAGTTGTGAGGGATGGCGAGGAGGGCACAGGGAGCTATAAATACCAGGCGGTACATGATCGCTCAAACAGGCGATGCGGGCTGAGTCAGGAAGTGCAAGGTGAGATTATACACTCTGCTATGCAGGATGAAAGAGCAGAGAAGCCCTTGGGTCTGGGAATTTAGATGTTCCACAAAAGCAGAAGTTATTGCTTCTACAAACAGGTTGACTGCACAGTGCACCCTGAGACAGCTGGTGGCACACAAAGCTCCTCCAGGCAGCTGATGCATTGCCCACAGAGGCTGAATCCACCCTGGGCAAAAGCATTTGCAATGGCCGGGACATATATCCAGCATGGCAGCGCACACGAGGATGTGTGTGGAGGGAAAAGCAGCCACAGCCGGGCTGGTGGGAAGCTGCAGTAAGGGTCCCTTCCCCTTCCCCATATCGGTCACCTGCGCCCACCTTGCACTGATGCTCCCATCGCTGAGCCCTGGACCACTCGACCTTCTCAGCTCTCCTGCCGCAGCGTTCTTCTCCCTGTTGAAGTGCAAGGGTTAAAAAGGAAAACTGGGGCGAAAGGGTAGAGAGCCAAGGCCAGTGTTACAGCCCGGCCGATTGCTTCAGCTAGTGAAAAATGCACACGTGCTTCCAGCTGTGCATAAACAGGGGCTGGTGCCAGCAGAGGTTTTGGCCCCTTTTACTTCAGTGACACAGAGAGATCTCCAGGCTTTTTCTGCCGTAGTGTCAGGTCACCCCGAGGGGAAGGGAGCAGGAGCTGCTGAGAGCTGCCGGGCTGTTTGGCATGGCGTTGCCTTTGGGCTCCTGCTGCCAGCTGCTTCCCACGTCATTTAAAATCCAAACATCAAAAAAAAAAAAAAAGAATCCCAAAGGCCAAGAGCTGCAAAAGAGGAAGAGAGACTCCAGCACGGCCTGGAAAATAAAGAGCAGGATTTGCACCATTAGTTGAAGGCAGAAAAGCTGTGTGAGGGTGAGAGCTTATGGCAGACATGGTAGTCAGGACCCTCGCCGGAGCTGTGCTCACTGTCTGAGATACAGCCCCTGCTCTGCCCGGGTCGTGGTTTTGGGAAGGCACAGCATGTCTGTGCTTACTGAAGCAACCGCCAGCATTACTGCATGCAGCGTACCTCCAGCTTGTGTGAGGGTGGACTTACTTTTTATTGTAGGTGTTTTCTAAAGTTATTGCTGAAGCCTTTCTTTGTATTTGTAAATGCAATAGGCTTTTTGTTGAGGTTGGGTTATCCCCAGGGTAAGAAGTCGAGACACTAATTTCTTTTCTCTCAGCTGTCATCTGTGAAGTCTGGGGTAAGGTTCCTCCTCCTACCCCTGCCCTGCTTTTTCTTTCCTGGAGATCTGTGCTAAATTTAAAAGCTGAACAGCTTTAAGATTATTTTTTTTCTTTTAAGACTTCAAAAGTCTTCTGCAAAAAGGTTAAAGTCTAGGGAAGGTGTGTGGGGGTGACCTTGGCTCCCCTCCCCTGCTCAGCATCACACCAGCTCCCTGGGCTGCCGTAGCGCTGCCGGCACCCTGTTGGGCTGTGCGGGCAGCGTGTGTGCATCGCCCCTTCCCCGCTCCTCGCTGCCTGCGTACCAGTCCTACTGGCCAGCCGAGCCCCACAAAACCCGCTACCAAAGCAAGCTGCCTGTCCCAGTACAAACCAGTTCCCACAGGGACTCCTGCCCTCTGGTAAGGCGATGGTGGCATCTGCACTGCACCCTGTGTCAGAGGAGGTTGGTACCTTCCTTCACCCCAAAACCACTTGGCTTTCCAATAATCAGGACACTGCTGAAGCCTGGTATACGGCTCAAAAAATGCCTCACCAGAGGAAACTGAGAACTTTGATAAGAGAAAAGCTTCTTGTAATTGTACCGAGTGAAATCAAGATATTTATCTTATTTCCTACAGAGGAAAGAGGGGATTAGGGTTTTAAAATACCACAGTTTCTTTCCATTTTAGTAAGGTAATCTCTTTCAATATGTCTGTACATTGCAAAAAGAGATTAGAGCTAAGATGATAACCCCCTTTTTGTTATTTGGTCTGATACAAGATTCAAGATCAGAACTTCTCTTCTGCATCTGGTAGGGAAGCCCAACACACTGAAGGGCACCTTGAGCTTGGAAGTGACTGAAATATCAACTCATTTTTGTCTATTTTTAATTGCATGACTTGTTCTTTGGGTAATGGGTGGGGCAGGATCACCGTTAAGGCTTGCTTTGTGATCTGAGATTTACTTCTGCTCTTCATTGCCCTGGTTTACATCTCCTTAGGGAATGCCTAACCCCTGGTTCAGTACTTCCCCCTTTGCAGTATGACCCATATAATTTGGAGGTTTCTGGGAGAGCCCTTTCTGCAGGAAACAGTGGGGATTTTGTACTTGGTGGGCCATTCAGGGAAGCTAGGCTCAGCCCAACAACCCCAGGAGCTGCCTGCCCACCCATGCAACCCCCCCGTCCTGCTCAGTCTTTGTATATATGTCACCAGCAAAACCTACATAACCAAACCCCTGGCTCAGCCTCGTTACTCTCTGCAGAGCCTCTCTTAATCTGTTTATTGTTTATGAAAAATGGAAAGCAATCTGGTTTGCAGAAGTTTGTGGTCATCCATCTGACTGTAGCCCCTCCAGTGCTGTTGGAGGACGGTGCTGGAAGGAAGGGTGCCATTTGGAAAAGCAGAAGGGAAGAAGCCACAGGGATGGCTAGTCCTGCGGCAGGTCAACATTTCTTCTCTGTGCAATTATTGTTGGGTTTCACTTCATTGTCTCTCTGATTCAAACGGAAACTTTAAGTAACTTACATGAATTATTGTCTTTTCCAATTAAACATCTCTGGTCTTTGACATGCATGACTGTTTCTTATTTCTCTCCGCTTTGCACAGCCAGTTTGCATAATGAACAGCATGTCCCCAGCATTTTGCAATCGCTGGCCTGGAACAGGAACACAATTTCCACAGGGAGCCCTGGAGAGCTCTGACTGTGCACTCCCAAGGGCTTCAGAAACGCCTCCCTCGCTGCAAAGCCTCGGCACCTACCGCTGTTCTCCCATCCGCTTCCCTCCCGTCCAGCATCTGCGGCTTTCCTCTCTCCTGCAAAGGATAACACAGGGAAACAGTAGGGGAGCGCTTGACAAAAATAGGAAAGCCATCTGTCTGGTGGGACTCACTCAGTAAAGATGGGCTAGGTTTCCACACATTTACTTTTTCATCCCTCTAGGTCTCCTGACAGTAAAAACAAGCAGCTCCTGTTCTGCACAAAGTGATTTGAATGGTAATTGTAATTGGTTTGGAGGTTTTGATGAAAAAGCAGGACATTATCTGTTGGGAAAAGCTCTAATCTGATTTCACTTGAGTCCTTACCAATATGGCACATCATTATTGGACTGCCTAATTTAATCCCAGCTCTGCTTCCTGAATCAATGATACGATGCTAGATATTTATTCGGGTTTATACACCTAAAGTGGAAAGCTTCTGCTGAAAAATGAATTCCCTCTCATGTAATGATATTTAGCTGAGCTTCTCAACAGCAGTACGTTCTGTGTTGGGAATACAGGGCAGGCTGAATAGCTGGTGCTGGGAATGGTGCAATGGACAAAGATGTGCATGGATTATCTGCCTTCCAGCTGTAACTAGCACCGATTACCCGTTGCACCAGGAGCTGACCTGTTGCCCAGAGAGGAGCACTGCTGGCCATAGCACTACGCTCCGTGCAGCTGGACTGCTTGATATCTCCTTCTGTCACATGGCAAAGCCCAGACCTATTGAAACTATACCACTTAAATAATGGACTGCAACTTAAACAATTACATTTAGGTAAATAAATACATCCCTCATAATACATGCTGACATACTGAATCTGATTCCAAGCCCTTTGGGACTCTCTCCATTTGTTCCAGAGGGTTTAAAACACATTTGGGTACCTGAATAAATTCTATTATGGATGGCAATTTGCTGTCCACCTACTTCCATTCTGTTTCAACTGCGTAGCTCCCATCCAAGACCTTTACACAGATATGCTGAATGTGTTGGGCTGTTTCCCTCCTCTCCAGAGATTAATATGTTTTATCAGTCAAAGTGTTGTTAGACAATGCCTATCAGCATTTGCAAAGAGCTCCACATGCCTTAGGGCTAGAAATGCTATATAAATCTAAGCAATTTTTACTGTATTCTGTTATTCATTGTGGCAGCAGACATCTCTCAAACTCAGGGCTAATTGTTTAAGTGCAGTTTAATTTTCGGTTAACCTCTTTTTTCTTTTTCATTTTTCAATAACCCTCTTCCTTTCTGATTGCTGTTGGAGAGTTTACTTAAGCGTTACATACACCGCCTCCTTCTCTGTAAACTCCACACTGTGGAAAAGCTTCCCCGTTGCTGTAGTTAAAATTGCTTCTAAGGCTTTTGGTGTGTCTGTGAGAGAGAAGAGCCCTGTTATTCTCAAGATATTTTGGCCAGCTCTTTGGTATCTCCAGGAAGGTGTCAAGGACTTTCAGTACACCTGCTGGGATTTGATTACCTTTTACCATTTCACCACTTTTTGGATCCTTAACGGTTGCCTGTATTTCTGATTGCTGGGTGGCTGCTAGCACCAGCCTGCCTGGTTCGCGTGCTTCATCAAATTGAGGTACCTGCTAAGCCTGCTGTGAGCCTGCCTGCAGTGCTCATCCACCTGTGATTTCAGTTCTTAGTCAGCTGTAAGCATCTCTCCATCTTAAACAGCAGATTTTAAAACAGTAAATTGGCCATTTTGAGGGTTTGGGTTTTATTTATTTGGCATAGCAAAGATTGTAGTTGCTAACATCTGCTGCTCAGTATGCATTTGCATCTTGAATAGATGACCTGACCTGTGAATTGATACAGATGTGGGTTTGTTTTGGTTTTGCCACCAGTAAAGATGCAATATTTCTTTCTGTATGCCTTTGAGAGCACATAATGTCTTGCAAATACTACATCAACCATTACATACAGCTGAGTAAGGCTATGCCTGCATTAGTTGATGATTTCCAGTCTTTACTTCTGCATTACTCTTTCTATTCTTTGGCTATCACAGGCTACTTCAGCGTTACTATCATTCATCACAGAAGACAGCATTTTTAAAATTCAGGTAGCCACATTTAGGAGGCATTTTTGGAACTCATCTTTGTTCTTGTTGCTATGTTGTGCTTTATGGTTGCATCTTTAGCAATGGGATTTATACTAGGCATATGATGCCTTTATTGATCACAACCCTATGAATGGGGGAATTTTCTGGATTTTCCTGATGACTTCCTTTATGACTTCCTTTAATCCTGATTAAATTACATGATTTCTCTTGCTTAAAGAGTTTGTTGAACCACACATGTTGCCTTTCTCTTACTGATGACAAAGCATAGTCCTCTCCTTTGAGATGTACAAGCTGCTTAATATCTAAAGTCTTTTTCTTACATTGCAGGGATAAACCTGGATGTGTTTTCTTAATACTGATGTCAAACCATCTGAAATCCTGTAGTCTGAAGACTGGTTTCACTATGAGCCTTCCTATTTTGCAAGCATTGTAACCGGAATAGTAGTCATATCTTAACATGCAAGGTTAGCAGCTCCTGGCTGGGGGACCTGTGACTGACGTATGTCAGACTCCCAAGTCTGTTTTCAAATTTCCAGAAACAATTGCCTCACCCTCTGTAGGGAACACTTTCATGATTTCTAATAGCTTTCATTATTAGGTGTTTTTTAAGTTCTGTTTCTTCTTTAAAAACAAGTCTTTCTTTAATTTCTTCTGTTACATCCAGTTAATTAATTTACTAAAAATTCCTCTCTCAATGTTCGTATCTATGGCATCTGACACTCAAAGTCTACACAAGTAGTTAGTACAAAGCAAGTTAACCACCCTCTATTTTACCAATTCATATTGGAATTTAACCTGTAAACACTGCTTCAAATCCATAACCTATGAACTTGCAAAGAGGTCACTGAAGCATAGAAAATGTTACTAGCACACTCCACATCAAGTGTCACTAATTGCACAGTGAGATGCCAGAAGGAGGAAAGGCTGGCTGTAATCTCTGTGCAGCCAGAGTGAACTTTTCCAGCAGCATCTGCTATTTTGAATGCGTTTAACTTCCCACGGACCAGAGGCAACAGGTGAGCAGGAACAGCATAACAGATCCAAGCGTGAAGGGTGTGTGAAGGGGATTACGAGGTGCTGATGTACATTAAAAGCTCAGAGCTTTCCCAAGCAATGCTGGGAAGTTGTAACTGTGCCCTGGCAGGAGTCCCCTGCAGGGCTCCAGACCACCAGCAAAGAAGTTTGAGGGTGGACTGGTTTGTTTGGATTAGAAGAAATAATATCTTCTGGAATCTTAAGAGGTCTCTGCTGATATCCTTGATGTCAGTGGTAACTGATAAATCCAGTGGGATTCAACCATCACTCTGTGGAGAAATGTGCTTTTTTTTTTTCCTGAAAGATCGTTCTGAGGGAGTGATAACATGTAAACATCTGGTCATAAGCAGGCGGGCTGCTTCCTCCACAGATGTCATATACTTAGAAAATGCTGAAGTTCATTTTGACCTATGTAAAATGTTTATAAATGAACTCTCAAGCACAGAGGCATTCTGACCCTGGAGGAGAAATGGCGTAGGCACTGTCAGTTGCAGACGTGGCTGAAATTGCCTCAGTCTCATACTTTCACTGCAGAAAATGTGGGGATTTTTGAGAGGACAGCTCCGACAGTTTTCCCTTCTTCCTGTGGAATGAAAGTTTATCCTGTATTAATAGAGTGGGGAGTTAACTAGCAGATAGACTCACTGATATTTTTCCTCTTTTTCTTTCATCAGGGGAGGAAGACATAGTAGCTCTAGCAGAAGCTCCGTTTAGCTTTGTCTACTTCCACATGTAGCAGAGTCAGGGACTCCTACCATGGAGTCTTTGGCTGGACTTTCTTTAAATTTAATTCCAGAAAACAGACATGTTACCGGCACAGGTTTTGCAATTAGTTTTGCACAACAGAGCAATCCTTAGGATACAGCTGAGCTGTATGACTTTTCCTTGCTTGAACAGTACTGTGCTGGAAAGGAGGAACATTGCTGCGGTCCATCCTGCCTTCTTCCTTTTCTCTGATGCTGCTTTCCCTCACAGAAGTCAATAACCGTCTTGCTTTGTTAAACCTTTCTTGGCAGTGACTGAGCCAGTAGTTTCAAAGTCAATCGTGTCCCTCAAGGAAGCATTTTGATTCTATCTGACACTTGTTAAGTGTCACTGTCACTCACAGTCTGAAGAGATGTTCTTGCAGACTTTACAGAAGGGATCTTAATTAGGCTGTTGATTCGTGTTATTCCATAGGCCCATCAAACACAGCACAGTACTTCAGTAACTAAGGAGGCACGTTGTACTAAAAAGCATTTAATTTTATAGATAAAGTGCTATTTATTACCTGGGAAGAACGTCAGGTATAAGCCAGTATTTGTTAGATGTTGTTGCAGCGGGCATCGCTGCCTGCAGCAGCCTCCTTAAATAATGACATCAAATGCAGCAGCACAGCAGGCATGCACAGTGGGAATCCATTCTGAGACTGACGCAGGCAGCTGAATCACCTGCAAATGCTGCTACCTCTGCTGTCAATCCAAGTGCAGCTGGATACATCTGCTTTCAAGATCATTAACTTTGTTCTAGTTCAGAAAGATGCTCTTCCAGGCCAGTTAGAATCATAGAATCATAGAATCATTATGGTTGGAAGAGACCTCAAAGATCATCAAGTCCAACCGTAAAGTTGTTGATCCTTTTGAACCTAATAAGAGGTTTTGTTAGCAAATTCATTCAATCCCAGGAGGATTTGGTGTTGCAAAGGACCACTGACCCATTGGTCACTAACAAGCATAAGCTTGCCTATACCTGAAAGCAGGCAGGTAGTCATGTGGCCCATAGCATCAGCCAAGCATTGGCATGGCATTTGCAAGGGCATCAGCCTGCGTTTTGCACTCCCCTGAAAGGAGGCAGGCCAAAATAGATTGGGAAACACCACTGTAGCGAATAACCCTTTACGGACTGCCTTCTAAATCATCCAACACAAATATGTGAATGTTGGACTGAATTTAGCTTGTCTTCATGTACATCCACTTGTATGAAGGGAAAAATGAAAAGGTAGTTCACATCCCCTTACATCCAATCATATTTTTTTCTCCATTTTTGTGCTTTGCCTTGGTATTATGTCACACATCATGTAATGTGACATCCTCACACAGGAGCATTATCCTTACCTCTCTCAAAATGAAGTATAGAAATTCATTTAGCCTCAAAGTCTCCAAAGGTCTGAGTTCTGGCAGTGTTTTTTCCAGCACTGAAGTTAAGCCAACTCTGGAAAGACATGTAAGAGCTGTTTAAGTGCAAACTACAGTAATAGGCTTTTTTTTTTTTTAAGAAGTGAAAAAAATATGATTTGGATTTGTCACTTTGGAAGGAATGGAAGGATGCAGCATCACTACATGAAACGGAGCATAGCCAAACAAGCAAACTTGAGTACTAGTATGAAAGAAAAGAAAAATCAAGCCGCCAATCATATCTTATGTTAATGTTATGTATGAATGATTTTATCATTGATTGATCTGTCATTTGCCTAGTAGTGCACAGAAACAGTAACAGTTTACATTAATATATTAAAGGCACAGGTAATTTATTCAGTGAGGTTGATGTCCTGTGGTGCTTTTTTGACAAGTTTTTATAGCACTGTAGTTAGTATTTATTAGCAATGAAAGCACTTTATAACACTTTGATACAATATTAGAGACAAGAACTGCACAAAGCAACTGCTTCATAGGCAAGAAAGCAATTATGAATGACACTTCAAGAAGTGTTACCAAGAGATCTTCAGAGAGCTTAGTTTCCTACCATCGGCAACTTAGCACCTGGCAGTGGCACAGTGCTGTCAGTGCTGAAGATGGGAACATTTCCTGAGGTCCACGCCAGCAG
>NW_009637777.1:34074-44434 GCF_000690535.1 Cariama cristata | reverse complement strand
AGGAATGTCACCTCCACCTCCCCAGCAAGGAGATGCACCTTCTGCAGCACCTCGGCATCCCTGGAGCTCCCTCGTTAGGCACAGCCCCAGTCAGCTTCTGCGATCATATGGGAGTGAAGAAAATGGGGTGCAAGAGAGGAGTCCATAAAAAAACAGCTCAAAGAACTTAGGGAGATACACACTTCAGCTACACACCATTTCTTTTTCTGTTTCTGAAAGAATCTTTGATCTTAAATTTTAAAACAAGCCCATAAATATCCTTTAAATTAAGCTGTAGGTTGAATTAATTTCCTTAAAAAAAAAAAATCTCTTTCCTCTATGTATGGCTTCACATGGGTTTGCCTTGGAAGATTTGACTGTAAAATTGTGTATGCTTACCTGGGGATTCTTATTGCCAGCTTAATTAATGGTTGAGCAGTACGGGCCGCTGTGCTCTCCTGCCTCACGTGCACATCTTGTTTGAAGCCAGTGGGCACACACACCACAGAGTTTTACAAGCAAATGTTTCAGAGCACCCCAGACTAAACTAAAGGGCTTTGATTTTCAGCAATGCTTTTCCCTTTGGCTTCCAGTACAGACCTGCGTGCTGAGCATTTTGGAGGCAATTAGATCCGCATGATCTGCAAAATCCATATATGCCTTTAAGTAAAAAAACCCAAACACATGCATTGCAAAGCAGCAGAGAGGCAGTTGGACAGAGGCTGGGCTTTGGAATATCACTCAGAAACATCAGACACATATTAAGGGACAACTGTAAATTATACTCTCATGATAAGGAAAGTTACCTAATTCAGATTAATTTCTAGATGCTTGAAATTTGGTTTCTTCACCAATCCAAATTCTTAGCTGTTGTTGCCACAGTTTTCATCAAACTACGGCACATGACACAAGCTCAGAGAGACATCCATTGTGGTTAAATTAGCCTTACAAAGCTTTCATGCCCAAGCAGGATAATTTTCAGCAGTTAATTACGTTTTCACTGCCACTGATGCTACTTAACACCACTACTGCAGCCTTTTAAGGTAATTCAGTGGCTTTTATGGGAGGAAAAACAGGCTGGTCAAACAAAACCCAAGCGTTTGGGTGTCAGAAACATATCTCTTCAGTAGAGGCAGGCAGAGGTCCGAGAGAGCCACGAGCCTGCAGTTGCCTGGGGTGGGCAGTCCCACCACCCTGGTGATGTGCCTAAGCTGGGACATCCCTCTTGCCCCAGAGAAATCAGTGGGGAAAGACAAGCTCCTCCAGAAGGAAATTCACAGTAACAAAATGCCTGAAGCTAGGCTCTGTGGGTGCTCCACCTCTGCTATCAAGTGTATCACAGAGGCGTATTGCAAAGACTTCCCTCCAACCTCCATTTTAAGTCAGCAGGAGGAGAATAAAATCCTGATCTAAAGATTGTGCAAGTCCCAGTATGATGCTCTCAAGATACTTGATGGACAGACGCAGGAGTATAAGGGTATTGTTGGGCTGAAAGGGCTGTTATTAAATTAGAGATGCAAGCAAATGCAGAAAATAAGCCAGGTCTGTTAACTATTTATGAAAATCTTTTCCTCCTCACAGTTTGCCATAACGTGTAATTCTTTTCCTCGTCACTCAGCAGAGCTGCTAAGTCACTTGTGTTTTGCATTAACCTCCGTGTCTTCCACAGCTTGTGAAACCGTCCTCAAACCTGCAAAGTACTGACTGTTTCCTTACTTGTTCTGTCCTTTTCTGTTTGGCAAATAGTTTTGACTGCACACTCCTGTTCGCATCTATGCTGCTTTATTTATCATTGGGTTTTATTCTGCAACAATTATAAAAAAATAAGGTCTAGATCTGCCATTCCTCAGAGAAATAAGGGCTATGACCGATGCTTGCATTTTTTAATAAGTATGGGATAAAAACTCACCTTCTCATCTCATGACTTTCTGCTCAGGCTCTTGGAAGTCTGTCTGTAATGACCTGAATATATGGGTGGAGATAATCCGCCCCCCCAAGGCTGGAAAGGCAAACGTAGATAGTCTTCATCCTACTACAGTTAGATTTCAGCTACCTGCTTCTCTTAATTCCCCAAAACTCCCTTTTTGGGCAGGCGTTGGAGGATCAGAGTCCTCTTTTCTGATACCCATGAACTGTTTGTAAGTGGGGATCTGTCATGGGAAGGGACAGGGCTGCAGAGTGTAAGTAAGGACAGGCAGCTGAACACAAATCTGGCAGCTCAGCACGCCCGTGGGTCAGGAGGGCAAAAGGTTCTCTCTGGTCCATGGCTGAAGAAATAAAAGGAATATCAAGTAGAAATAAAGAATTGACTCCTTTGTTTGACATGGTGTGGTCACAGGCTATGCTGTAGCCTGTTCTGATGTGCCCAGATCAAGAACATGAAGAAAAATTAGAAAAATCAGGGGGAACGAAGGACAAAGTAACTGAAATATTTGAAAGCCTGCCTTACAGTAAGAAATTCACGGATTATCTCTTATTTGGTGCCTAAAGGGGAAGCTGGTCTTTAATCAAAGCTGCCAGAAGACAAAGACAACCATTAGTATAAAAGGCAGTAAAAAGAGGATCCTGTAACTGAAAGCTGAAACTAGAACACTTGGACTGAAAACAAGGCACAGATTTCTAACAGTCAGGGTGGTTATTCAGTAGAGAAAAATACCAACTGCAGCATGGCTTTTCTTTTGCTTATAGAAATAAGAAATTAAAAGATTTCCCCCAAGGATACAATTGGTTGAAACATTTAATAAGGTTTTGTGCTATACACAGGCAGTAGGGTGTTTTACATCCCTAGGGCATCCCAGGTGAAGAGAGCAGTGCCATCAAAATCTACAACAGGGACCAAGGCCTGCCTATAAATCTCCAGGCACCTTGCCAATGGGGTAAAAAACCAAAACAAATTCATCAAATCCAAGGAAAAGCCCATTTATGAGAAAGTCTAAGAAGCTCTCAACTTCTCCGCATCAGAACTGCTGCTGTTTATGTAGGAAATTTTTCTTCTCCATTTGCATTTTATCGGGCTCTTGTCGACCAGTCAGGAGAACAATGCAAGGCTCGGAATAGGAGTTACAGCTGTTAAGTACATTAAGAGGCACTGGTAATTCTCTGTTATACTTCGGAGGATTGGTGAGAGACCAGTAATACCTTGTTCACAGCCAACAGCAGAAGATGTTTAAAGTTAGTACCGGGTGCTGGCTATCAGCCAGGTACAGTTAACTTTACTAAAAATTAAATAGTAATTGCCATATTCCAGCACTGCAGTCTGACAAAAATCAAGGAGCTCAACTATTACTCCCCCGTCTGTACTTAAAAAAGCAGACCAACATTTCCAGCATACCAGAGCTGTCAAAAGGCTCAAGGATCACCAGCCAGGGATCTATGGCAGGTCCACATTGCCTTCATAAATCAAATTTCTTTACAGTGAACATGTCAGTTATCATGGGCAGAAATTAAGTGACCTAGTTACTACATCCTAGACTTTAAGTTATAGATGGCTTCCTCAAAAGATGACCCTCAATCAGACCAAATGGGCTGGTGGTACTCATGAAATTAGCAGGAGGAAGACAATACGTAGCTACTAAATCCCCTCCTAGAGCAATTCTGAAGGGCTTTTGGACAATGGGCTCAGCAGAGCATTCTTGCCTAAAAATCATAACAGTGAGACAGGAAAAGGATATTCTTGAAAAGCTGAAGGCTTCCCAAAATGGTTTATGAAATAAAAGGACCCCACTTGAAGGCTCATACAGTTCTAACCCAGTTACCACCACTACTATAAATATCAGGTTTCCCTTTTAGTGGGAGGTTTGGGGATGTAGCTCTAACTTTGGCACTATTGGAATATAATTTCTTGGTGTTTAATGTCAGGCTCGCTGGGAAGCATTTTCCTATTAACTGTCTGTGTTTTTTCCTTTCTCCCCTTACTACCTCACTGTGTCTGTCTTTCCTCCTTTCTGCACTAAAAGTGGCTGTTCCTCTATCTCCAAGCTCCTCCTGCTCTTCTGCAGCAGACCAGCTCCTGTCTAGCCATGAACATGCTCTGTAAGTCCTTTCTTTTATTACTGCAGCTCTGTGCGTGTGTCTGTTCAGTATTTATTGTAACACAATTTAAAGCCTCATTTGATGTATAGCTTAAGATTTGCGAGGTAGAGGCAGAAACCCCAGCTGAGTGGGGCTGTTTCACCCCAGGACATTGAGGGTGGGCTCCTGGCTGCAGGATGCTGCCGACAGCACGCAGCAGGAACGCTGCCTTTTGGTGATGGCTGTTCTCACTCAAAGGACTGCGTTACAATAGTGCAGGGTCTCACACAAAGGAGCAGAACAAGATACAGTGGACAGTAACGAGCTGGGATTAATTTCACATTAGAGTTGCACAACACTATGTACCACAGACTGTGCTCAGGACAGAGAAGAGCAGTCGGTGACCCTTGGCTGGACCAAGCCTGACCCACACATAAAGCATACAGGACTTTTAGCAATTCCTAGAATTTAGATACAGCCATGAGAGGTTCTCATGGGGATGTGGAAAACTCCAGTACCCGTCTTTATTCAATTAAACATTCTTACAGCTCTGAGGCTTCCTCTTCCCTCTGATGGTGTGTACGGTTACAGCTGGGTTTCTGTCACAGTGGGACAAGTGTCGTGGGAATGCACCAGGGGTTAGGCACTTCCAGACATGCAGCTCCAATTAAAAAGAGACAACGTTAAAAAGAGAAAGGGAATAAGTGTAGAACTGGCTTCCTGCTCAAGATGTTTCTAGAAAGAGGGTAAGGAAAAGGAGCAGAGCTCATTTCGGGACCAAGAAAATCCTGGTGCTCACAATGGCAAACTCTACCTTAAGACTGGGCTGACAAGTCACAAGAACTGATACTTGACCGGCCTTTCGCATCCTCCATCAGGAGACACACGAATACATCTGGCCCTTCAGTGTCACACCCCTACAACTGCTCCAACATCTCAATGTTACCAATCCCTCTGCCTGCTCTCTAGACCGTGCCCTCTGCATCCAGCTGATGAAGCCACAGACCTTGGGGAGATTACACCTCCCAGAACCCACAAAATCTCCAATTATTGCAACAGATTTGTGACAGGCAGGGGGTTTCTCTCCTTTTTCCCTTCGATGCTTTTGTTTATTCCTCCTTAGCACACTCAGCTATTGAAGAAAAGCAGAAGACTTCAACAGTTGCTTTAAGACAGCCGAGTTCAAAGTGGAGAATACAGTTTCTGCTTCTGCCATCTGTAATTTTCCATCGCCACGTTCCCTGGATAGGACGCAGCATACGCGGAGTCAGAGCTGTGATTAGGCTGCAATCTGTTCCCTGTATCCACACTCAACCTGCTTTTGAAGATTTGCACTGCAGAACTCCCAATCACTGATGGAGAACTGGCACTATCCCTTCAAAGGCTGTAAGAAATAAAGGATGTTCCTCAGCAGCAAGGGGTTGCCAAAATGCTTTTTGAAAGCAGCCAGTGGAAGCTGTGTAAACTGCTAATTTAAAGTAGACTAACACAAAGGAGAGACCTCAGGCACAGAGAAAGCATCCCTGGCTAAACAGAAATGGAACACTGAGCACTTCTGAGAGACCACATTACTAGAAGAGAAGAAAAACCTCAGTAACTTCCAGCATTGCCCAGTTCCTGACCATCACTGAAACATGAAGGATTAGGAGGAGACTCGGGTGTCTCAGAGCTGGTTGGACTATCCCCTGGATACACTTGCAAGTACAAAAGCACCCATGAAGTGAAGCTCCTCAAAGGAGAGATCTTCTTGTCCTTCACAGTATCCAGGGCAGGGAGAGCAGTCTCCCAGCAATGACAGCCGGCATCACCCCACACCATTTCAGCCCCAATGGACTCGGTTCCTGTGCCTCAGAGGCTACAACAAGCAGCATATTGTTTTTCAGCAAATATTCAGCTCCTTTCCCAGCCCTGCAGCCACCACAGCCATTTGCAGCTAGACAGGCAGAGAGGATAGGGACCACTGCATCTCACTTGGGAGAGGGGAAAGACAAAGGGAACCACTTGGAAGAGCCCAGATACAAACCCCATAACTCTCCACGCACAAAGATTTCCTCAGCTGAAGTAACTGTCAATGAGAACAGGATTAGCACAGCTATCACTCCCTCTCATAGCTATCTTTTATATCTTTCCCTCACCTTTTCAGTGCTCTCCAGGATAACCAAGCACTAACAGAGCTTCTCCAGCCACCACACCCTCTCCAGCACCCAGAAGTGCTGCTCTCCCACCCTTGCTCTTTTATTTCCTCCTCTCCACCGAGGCACTTGCTGCTAATGAGGCTCGTTAGGCTTCCTCCTGCCCTACCTCTCCCTGCTCTGCAGGGATGGCTGTCTCTGGAACCCCTCTCCTGGCCAGGCTCTGTACACAGGTGCCCTGCAGCCACATTTCACATGAAAAAGGCACTATTCTACAGCATTGAAGGACACCATAAACAGGCAGTATCTCAGTTCAGGGAGAGCTCCTTTTCCTACGAGCTCTCTCACTCAGGATTATTATTTTGCAATTTACTCCTTTACCTAAGCCACTGCCTAGGACGAGCTGGCTGTCTTCAACTCATTTCTGCATGACTGTTAATAAGCATGCACAGGGTGCAAGTGCAGTCTCAGACCATCAGACCCTTTCACCATGTCCTGTCAGCTTCTGGAAGGCCCCTGGGCTCCTTCATGGGTGAGACATGAGCTGTGCTGGCCCACAGGGCAACAAGAGCAAGGTGGGGTGAAAGCAGCACCTCATTCTGCTGGTCAGACTCCTTTGAGATGTTTTTCTTTTGGAATGAGGTGCAGAGGGCAGGTCATCCTGGTTCTTCTCAGTTCCTGATGTACTACTTGATATTGCTGTGTTAAAACAGTCATTGGCTTACGAGATGATGCTTACAGAAGTTAAAAAGTCAGCCTGCACTGCGTGCGTATTTAAGTACTTGTGCAGAATGGAAGGACTCCAACAGAAAACAGGAGCAGGAATCAGTACCCAAAAGCAGTTGCTGGTCTAGAGGTGGTGGGTCACCATAGGATGGGGGGAGAAACAAGTTTGAGACTCTCTGGGAAAAAAGAGACCTGAAGGCTGAACTCCAAACCCCTTTCTGCTCACTAAGCTGCTGTCACCAATGCCAGCCTGTCCGAGCCGACGGGATGGGGCTGGAAAGCTGAGACTCACTCAGACCAAGGTTAGGAGGCTCTTGCAGTTTTTGCATGAGGCCGGCTCATAGCTCTTCTCGGTTCTTTGCATTTAGGGATCTAAGAGACTTTACTGGGCACTCGTAATTAGATGGGGGTTGAGCACAGAGTTTCAAAGGTCTAAATTTCAGACGTAGATGTCTAACATGTCTGTTATTTCTTCAGTTCTTTGTGTCAGGTGTTTGTGAAATGTCCTCGTGAGTTTTTGTGACTGCTTTCTTCCCTCTGGCAATTTCTCCACTGTCATTTCCCATCATATGGCCACATGCTCTTATCCCTACACAAACATCACTTAGCATGTCCATCTCCTAATTGTAATCTGTCTTGGTTGCAATTCTTCTAAAAAGCTCAACTGAAGAGAGCGAACAAAAAGTGATCTACAGTCTCCAGCTCTGTGTGCTGCTCTCTCTGCTTTATGGTGAAATAATTAACTCTGCCTGGAACAATCCAGGGTAACTGAGGTGCTGCCAAATCCTGTGACCCACTAACAGTTGAACATAACACCTCTCCGCTTGCTCTGCTAGTCACAGAGAGGAAAATCTTGATTTTCCATAGTACAGTCAATTGTATCTATGCTAAATAGTTACAAAGCCTTACCAGTCTGGTCTGGTAGGAATTTACCCTTTCCGGGTCAAAGTGAAAAATGCTTCCCTAGAGGTCAGGACAACAGTGAAAGTACCTTAGTTTTGGAAAGCAACAAGGAGAAGGACTGAAAAAGCAAAATTCTGCTGGCAGAAGCCAGTTCATGCTTGTATAAACCGGTACAGTCCATTGCCTCTGCCACTGCCCTACCTCGCTAGCAGCAACCGGGCACCTGGCCCCGCGGCGTGGCAGGCTCCTTCACAGGATGGACTCCTGCTGACCTGGTTGTGAGATGCGCAGAGCTGTATTTCACAATTTGACGTCGATAAGACCAGTCCTTATTTATCACACTCTTTAAAGTCACCACTACTTCGATCAGGGTCTGCAAAAAAGCCCAAGTAGGCTGCCAAGGCAATCTCTGAACCACATGATTCATTCAGAAGTGAATTTCGCTGTTTCAAAACATAGAATTGTGAAGAAATGAGAAGCCCTGGCAGGCTGCAATAATAGAGTTAGTTAAGAACAGTACTTAGGTTGGGGCTGCCTCCCCGTTTAATGTGAATTGCTCCATTTCTTTTGTTAAGGAGGTGGGTGACTCTGCCTTGGTGTCACTGGTGAAAGATAATGAGAGGTTCACTTTGTGAATCAGAGCAGAGAGGTGGAGCATTGGGGCAGAATGAACCTGCACTACGATATTTTGGTACAAGTAATTGCTGTTAAAAAAAACTTGCTAGCTCCTTTGGCCAGAAAAGTACAATTTATGGGGTCCCCAAATGGAACTCCACAGCGATGGTCAAAGGGAGAAGTTTTCCGACCGATTCATTAAGCCATTTCTGAGCTTTGACAATTACCTACAGAGCCAGAGCAACACACACACACTCCTACATTCCTGGTCCCTTAAAGAATTCTTTACAAAGTTTTGGCAGCATACATTTCCTGAAATACTAAAAAAGCAGATCCATAGCCCCCCAAAAACTGCAGTCAAAAAGGAGGATTGACTGTGCTTCTGAACAATGACTTCATAAAACAATACAGCCCCTTGCTTAAATATATTCCCTTCATAGGCCAAGTAAATTCAAAGTATTGCCAAGTCTTTAAAATCAAATTGCCACTTAGAAAATTCATGCTCAAAACTATGCAGATGTTTTCTCTGAGATAGTGTTGTCCTTTAGAACCCTTTATATTATAATGTGAATAGAAAATTAGGTTGTTTATCTTTCTAGAAGATAAATGGTCTCTCTAAATGCTCTTTTAGCCCTTGCATTAACATCGCTCTAAAAACCTGAGTTACTCATGGTGCCATCCTGAATTGTTAAACTGAAGGTAAAAAATGCGTGTGGTAGGGATGCTGTGTGTGGGCGAGGATACAGATCTTAGGGAGGGCAAGCAGCTACTGCTAATGAAACGCCTGAGAGGCAGTGGGGTCCTCCAGTCAATCCCCAAGGCTGATGAAGGACATGCCTCAGAGCTGTGCTGGAGCTGTCGTGGCCATCCCAGCTGGCCTGAAAGCCAAAGTCAATACCCAGAAGGCTGTCCCAGCCAGCGAGCGCCTTTGCTTTCCTTCCCATGGCCATGGCACAGGCAGCTCTGCCAGAGCGTGGCAGTGATCTTCTGGCCAGCCCTGTGGGCCACTGTCACCCCCACAGGTTATATCGGCTCTGGACCAGTTTAGGATGGGATAGAGACAGAACTGGGATGATAAAACTGCTTCTTGTTCTTCTGCTTCTCTTTTTGTCCCTGTTTATGTCCCCCAGTTGATTTTGTCATAGTTGTTATTGATGAGATACTCAGTAAGGTTGCAGAATATTTATTTGAGGTCCTGCTGGTGTTTTTTTTGAGGCTTAAAAGCACTGAGAGGAAAGCTGTCTGTGCCTCTCGTAGGAACACATCTGATTCAAATGCTTCAGACATCAGAAAAAGTATTTTCAACTCCTAACACAAACCTTTTCCCACAATCATCCTTGGAGAGTGGAGGTAAGATGCCACTGCCAATGAGAAGGAAAAGCTCCTTTTTGTCTTTCTTCCTACTTTAACAATGCACTAGTGTGATAAGGATAATCTCTGGTGGGAGTTATGGCTGTAGTCATACAACGGTTGTCTTGGAAAGCTGTTTCAGTAACACAAATGAGGGGCTGCACAATTTTCCAAAGCATAAATCTTTCAGTTTTGAAGACTGTTATCAAAGAGCAACTGGAAATACCCAGCCTAGAACCAGCTTCCAGCTGGAAAGGGCAATAATAATGATCGGTGCTTCATAGCAAGCAGCACACTGGGATTAATTGGAAAGTGGATATCTGGCAATTTGCTCGGTAGGTGCAGCGTGGGCATCGTGCCCTATGAATTCCACGTGCTCGTTCTCCAGGTACCAACAGCATTTACTAACCAGCCTGGGAGGGGAGTGCAGCACGCTTCCACTGCAACATCTTGACTTTAATCAAAAGTGTAGGAAAGAAAATGTGCCAGTTTATGGGGGGAATCAGGAAAGAGAGGAAGGCTTTCCCTTTTTTCCTGTTAAACCACCGGGTAAAAGAGGAGACTGGTACAGGTGTGTGTACACGTGCTTCTGTCACTACATTCCGCTTGCACCACTGCAACAGCCTCCTTAGCACTTGCAGGGA
>NW_009637777.1:0-34061 GCF_000690535.1 Cariama cristata | reverse complement strand
TCCTCCCACTGCCGACTGTAGCAACAGCAGCAGAAGACCCTGCAGCCAGCACCTCCTTGTCTTTTTCTCCATACAACCACAACAGGAACTTCAAGGTTGCTTTTCTTTAAGATGGCAGGGGTTTCTCAGCCGAAATCACACCTCCATTCTTATTTATTTCAACTAACGATCCGGGAGTTGCGCTGTGTTTTAGCAGGACACTTGAGCATGTAGAAGAGCAGGGCACGGGACGGGTCCTGCTGCAGTCGCGTCCTGGGGATGAGAGCCGCTGCACCGTGGTGCAGATGGCAGCGCCATTTTCAGAGCTATAAACAGTATCATTGTCATAGCTCTTTGAATGGTACTGCCATATGTACCGGAAAACCAGCACTTAGACTTGTAAGGGCTTTGGGCCAGCTGGATTTTCTCCCCATTTGGATGAAGCCGATTCCTGAAGTATGAATGAAAGCTGCATGTTGCTTTGGAGTAATTCCCCCTCAGTACTTATTTTTCAGTCTCCAAGGATCATCATGTTCTCATCAGCCTCCTAACCTGCAAAACCCGTGTCCTGCACGTGGAGAGATTGCTGATGCATCTAAACCTCCCTGCTCGGTTCAAGAAGAAGCAGAAAATTCATGGAAATTTTGATAGCAAACCAGTCAGACTCTGCATGTTTTCCTTTAGCAAGTATTGTACTTTTACGGTAAAGTGTATTTGACTGAGTGTGTATGTCTGGGTGGGTGAGTGGGTGAAGAGAAAGCGTTCATTTTAAACAATCTGTCTTCAGGGGTCACATACCTCACCTAGTTGCCAGGGCAGCTCATGTTGTGCTCCCCTCCATTTGTGTTGCTGAAGGAATAACAGCCACGTGCAGCAAAGTGGGAAAAGCCTGATGGCCAAGGATGCCCCAAGTCAAGTTGCCGAGGAGAGCAGAGCCCGGCGGTGCAGCAGCGTTAGGGCCACGCTGCCCCGGGAGCCCGAGGGCTACAGTCTGCCCGGGGGAGTCCCCTGCCTTTGCTCAGCTTTGTCCTTGCTGCAAGAGCTTTGCGGTAACGTTCAATTTTTTGCTGACCCAGTTTCTTTTTCGGCAAAGAAAAGGGGGAGGCCAGCAGCTCTGGGCTTTGTTGAGAAAAGAAACTAGTATGGGCTTGTAAAGATGGGCAGGCAGGTGGTAGGGAAGGAAATGTCCTGTTTGCCTCGAAGCCATCACAAATGCTGAGATGCTTTTTCCAGGAGCCGTGGTCCTGCGTTGTGCTGGTTCTGCTCTGCGTGAGCTTGCACCGGTGTCCCAGATTTCCCGGGCAGCCGGTCCTTTTTGAGAGATGGCTCGGACCATAGACCATGGCTGGGGGTGCAGAGAGGGGCCAGTTCATGGGAGGTCAATGTTCATGGAACAAGAGCAAAACTGTAAACTCTCCTGGGCTGTGGCCAAGCCCTTCAGCTGACAAATAGCAGATATCTCCATTTAACATTAGTCTGATTCCTACTTCAGAAGAGCCTACAGAGATCTGAGAGCCACGGAACTGGGCAATGTGTTTCTGATTCTGTGTATATAATATCAGCAATAGATTACGATGACTAATGAGTCCAGGCATTTGTGACAAATATGTGGTTTACTTGGCCACCTGTTTAGAGACATACTCTAAGAGCTAATTAATTCTTTCAGTTTCTGGATTAAACTATTGTGCAAAACATCCCATCAAACAGAAAACATTATATGGTATGTTACTGTAATTAAATAAAGAGATAACTGAGCTCAAGAAATGCCTGCAACGCTTAATTGAGATTAATTAGGCAACATGATTTACAGCTGGAGAAGATGAAACTGAGCAATTCAAAACTGGCTAGACAAAGTGGCTGTGACATGCTGAATTCATAAAGGCACACACCGGGAACATGTGGTTCAGTAGCACTGCTATGGCAGCCTCACCAACCAAGTTTATTCAATGAGGTTGTGTTTAGCCCCTGGAGCACACCCATTTTTTTTGGCCAAACACAGGCGTGCCTGTTAAACAGCAAGGAGTTAAGACCTTGGCAGTTGAAGGCTTGGTAGCGCAGATAAAGCACTGCCAAAATATACACAAGATTTCCTTCACGGGCCCCCTCTGAGACAGCAGCTAGATGAGTGTGTTCTTAATTTCTCTGATCTTTTACTCTGATAGCAGCACAGTTTATCTGTGTACCAGAATTACCACACTCCAGGCACACCAGCTGTATGAAATGGTTGGGAGAAATTAGCATTTCTTAGCCTATTCAGAATGAAAGGATAATTCCAGTAATCGGTGTCATCGGTTCTTACTTCAGGAGAGAAATCCTAAGTTGTCTCTCACATGAAAAGAAAGCAAGAAGCTTAGTTGTTCTGGGTCAAATTAAAAAAAAAAAAAAAAAAAGTAAAAGCAAACTAGAGATTTTTGGTTTTTACAAGAACGGGGGAATCCCTGCCCAGAAATCCCCATTTGACCCATTACAGTGTCACACCTTTTGTGCCTGAGCTGTGATGTTCTCTTGCTCTACATGTGCTCAGGGCACGCCTGTGTCCCAGGCAGAAATCTGCAGCTATTCTTGGGTCTTCTGACACACTTTTTTTCTCAGCTGCTAGTTTTGCGAACCTAATGCCTATATAATAGATGATCTCAATGGATAGCCTCTCTCCATATTTTATTTCTCAGCCATGACAGCCTTATTTTTTTAAAATAGCTGTGTCATTAAGCCATGCATCCTCCTAAATAGTCTGAGGTCTCAGTACTGTAATGTCCTGGTTTTGTGTCCTCATGGTGTGTTCACAGCTTGGGAATTCCAACCAGAGTTCAGTGGCAGTATATTACCAAGTTTTGTAGCTGAAACCATGTTTTTCAGACTGTTGTTAATCACTGTGGGATCTTGCTTAGTGCTTTTCAATCACTGAAAAGCTGTAAACCTCAGGAAGAAAAACACACTTTGCACCAATATAGTCAGCTGAAATTACTTCCATGTTGGTAGCTGAATTGCTTTTTTGGATGGTATATGAGGTGACAAGTCTATCTGGAGCCACCAGATCTGTGGTCCTGCTTGAAAGTAATTTCCTGACTGCATTAGAAACACAGGGACAGTACAATTGCCATCTCCGCTTGCTAAATAAGGCTTATTTTTTTCAGGTAACCCATCCCAGACTCCTCTGCTACACTGTTAGGGAAAACACTGAGATTTGGCTGCAAGCTCAGTGTGGAGATCATGATGTGTAAACCCTTTCCATAGGTCTGCAATAGCAAATGGTCTGGGGGTGAAGTAAGGAGGTGAGCTGGTTGTCACATGAATGACCTTCATGGTCAAAAAAAATTGCTTGTCATTTTGGGATGTCTGATGCTAGAAGTCTTGTGTTTCCTTGACATAATTGGTGTGATTGTGCACTGAAAACTGTGAGTTCTGTGGTCATCTGTCTCCTTCTAATCCTTCCCTTGACCATGCAGGTAATTACTGAGGCGTCCTGGGGGCTGGCTGCCCCATGGCTTCCAGAGAAAGCGAGAAAGTCGAGGTTGGCTGCTTTGGCAAGGTGGCAGCAGAAGCTGCCACCTTGGGACAGTGTCTTCAGCATGCCAAGTCCTACGCAGTCTTCTGTCTTTCCATGTTGGTGAATTGTGAGAGAGAGACAGCAGCGAGCTCCTGAGGCTCTGTTACGTGTTTTACCCTTGCTTTACTGCGGTGTACTCAGCCCGGAGGTTTTAAGTCACCTCGCCTATCTGCGAGCTTTAGAGTCAGAAAGACATATGTCATGAAAACAGGTGTACTGAACTCTCTGACAGGTATATTCAGCTCTTATTATGCTGTCTCACAACACCTTCCAAGCCCCAAGGTCCCTTCTGTCATGTCAGTTTAATTGCATTTATTTATTTTTGTTTAGAGAGTATTAGAACGTAGAGGGGGATAGGCAGGTGCATCTCCTTCTTCAGATCAGCATTAGCACGCATAACTCTCTGCTCTGTATTGTGTTAGTGCCTCCAAAACAGTACATGTTGCTTTATTTTCTTGCTCCACAGAGTAATAATTAGTTTTTATTTTCTCTGTGTTAATCCTATGTTCAAATCTAACCAAAATATTTCCTTCCCCCTCTCTCACACTGCAATCACTTGTAGTCTCATGCTTCCCTTTCACCTTTCACACCAAAATAGAATACAGTAGAATAGAATAGAATAGAATAGCATATTTCCCCTTCCAACTGAAAATACTCTATTCTATTCTATTCTATTCTATTCTATTCTATTCTATTCTATTATTTTAGTGTGCGTAGCTGGAGTAGAAACTCAAGAGCTCTCAGGGTCACATCTAGCTTTGAAACAGGAACATTTAACCAGGAGCTCAGTGTTGATATTCTCAGTATCACGGGGGATGTTTGGAAATTTTTCATTTTATTCCTATGTACAGTTGAAGTCATACTTCTCAAATGTGCTCATTAGCCAAGGGTGTGACAATGTCCTCCCCAGACAATACTGTTTTAAGATAGCACAGTTCTGGATGGAAAGCAGTGCCACGATTTAGCCACCTAAAGGTTAATATATGTGTTTGCTCACTTATATAATAACAAGTGATTACGTGCATAAGCGAAGGGTTTAGAGGCGTAGTGTGTGAAAACCGTATGCTTTGGGCAAATCAGAGGTCTCTGCTCTAGAATAAATCATTTCAGTTTTAAAAATAATTACTATCGTCAGACTGTTCTAAGAAATGCAAGCAAAGGATTTAAGGAGGGGCATTGATAAAATAAGAAAGAACAGATGCCTGCAAAGTCCAGCACACCTCTTATTGCTCTTGTAAGGGCTAATATACCTTCACGTTTTTATAGAAAAAAGACTTTTTATAGAGGTGAGTTTACATAAAAATAGGGCAAAACTTTGTTGTATTTTATACATGAAGCAAAAGTTTTCTGCTAATCAGGCAGGTGTGTGATCTTTTCCTAAATTATTGGGCAAAGTACATCTTAGATTGCCTTAATGTTACACAAAGAATTGTAGGTACAAAACCAGGTTTATTTTATAAGAGGATGGGCTGGTGATTGTTGTAGTTGAGCCAAGACTTAAGAAGTCAGTTACATTTAAACCTTGCTGGCTAAAATGCAATTTTCTATTCCATTTGTTTCATGTATCATTGCTTTGCTTTTCCTCAAGAAGAGGAGCAAACATAAATCCGAGCAACATTTATTTACCAAAGCAGAGGCTAAGGCAGAGATTTATAGACTATGTCATCTCCTCTGAAGCAGAAAATACAGAGGCCCAGGAGCAACCAAGGAAGGGAATATCACAGCCTTCAGAAGTTTGAACTTACTTGTTTCCTTCTGCACTTTAAATTTGAAGGCAATATATAAAGCAATGGATGAGTAGTGTCTGCCAGTTTTGTGAGCCCTGAAAGATACTCGTATCTGCAGAAGGACTAAAAGAAATCCCAAAATAGCAAAAGCAGCTTAGTGTGAACAGCAGGTATATGGAAATAAAGTATTTACTCACACAGGTACAAACATGAAGAGACACAGACAGAGGCTGATATTCCACCGGCTTATGCCAAGGCTCAGAAAAGCTGCAGTACGGTGGGTTCAGTGATGCATCTGGATTACTACACAGCGTAGGGCTGTGGTGCTCTGGACATCAGGTCCATAGGTTGAAGGGCTGGGGCCACCAGTGAGAGATTCATTATGTGAGAGGGGAAAGAAATCACTCTGTGGTTAGCCTGGCTTTGGAAATACAGCTCTGCCTGAAGGAATCAACCTCCAAGGCAACACCTGCAGATATTCTCACTGAGGCAGCGAACAGCACAAAAAGGCACAATCTGATCTTTCAAAAAAAGTTTTAAGTCCTTATCTGAATATTCCCAGCATATTTTCATAGCTGCATTTGACTGCCGGAGCAGCATTTTCTCTTTAAACATCCTCCTTCAGTCTGGGAATCCATCGGGGAGCAACAGCCTCTGAGATGCCGTTAGTTGCAAAGACAGGGCAGAGCTCAGCCAGGTAAGCAGATGTCTTCAGGGAAAACGCTGCAAGGACATAGTCGAGGTCCCACCCTGTAAAGCAAACCTGACCAGTACAACCTCGTTGGCTCAGGCTGAAGGATCTAAACCAGCATAAACTGAGGAAAAACACGGATGGGGTTTTGCTTACTTTATGTCTGGGTTTGATTTTACATTTTAAACATTCTTTGTTTAAATATGACAGTGAGATTTCTTGTGCTCGATAGTCTATAAAGAAATTCCTTAAGTAAGCTAATAGCAATTCTCATGTAGACAGAAGACTCATTTGTGGATCGAAGGGAGATTTTGCACCTGAGGCTTAGCTGAGACATCCACTTCCCAGCACCTGTGCTTGGGTTCTTGTGCTTTCTGAACTACTTGTGCTCTGGAGAATGGTTGTACCTGTGCTAAGAAATTATGAGAATTTGAAAAAGCCAATCTTGCAGAATGGAATTTGCCACAATATTTGGTGACTTTGGGCTTATCTGTCCCATCTGAAGCAAATCAGTCTCTTGATTCTGAATGTGTATGGTATTTAAAACATACAATGACTATTGCCACAGCACAGATGACAAGTATATTTAGGATCTGTCTTGACAGTTAACATTCAGATTTAGGTGCCGCTTATCGTTGTGGTTGTTGTCTGTCATTTGCAGGTGTAACTATGGTATGTGACTTGAATGCCAATGAAAATATATATTCCACAGACCATTCCAACAAACTCCAGAGCTTCACATATGCTTAAAGGACTCAAACTTGGCTGAGTCAATCCAAAGATTCAATATTCATAAAATATTTGTGGGTTGTTTTCTGCCAGCATTGCACTTTACGTCGAGTAGAATAAATGACTAGATTCACCGGAAGCTTAATTTCCCCACCTTGTATTTCTGCAAGGAGACTGAAAACTTAATTTTGTCAGCAGGGGAAGGAATATGACTTTATCAGCGATTATTGTGTATTTCTCCCAGCTGATTGCCAGATATTTTGATTGCACTAGTTACCTCCTCCTATGATCAAAATCAATATGTTGATCAATACAGCTCTTAAGTGTCATGTTCCAATCTACAAGGTGTTTGTGTAACAGTGGATCTCAAAACAGACTGCCTAGGGCTCTTTGTACTTTATAAAACCCACCAGAGAATAAGTATGTGCTTTGATTATGCTCCCAAGTTTCTTGTATTCCCCTCATGCTCCCCAAAATTAGAAACTGTTTGCAGCTGTGCTCTTTCCTCTTCAGATTTTTGCCTCTTCTGACACTTGGAGAAGTGTCCTTGGACATGGTGTATTCAAATGTTCAGACTGAGCTTGACATTTTTCTTTTGGACATCTTCAGAAGAGATGAGGTTCTGCTTGCTATGATGCTCAGAGGAGAAAATTTTTTCCTTAGGTCTTTCTTGCACGCAGAAGTTCAGAGGGTCCCTGAGCCTCAGGGGGAGCAGTAGCTGGCATCACTCATACAAGATCCTCACTAGCAGATGTCCAGGAACTGCTCCTGTTGAGATTGGAAAGGCTGAAGTCAGATAACAGGCTATCATCACAGGATGTTTGGGGATATAGCTAACAGAAAACTCTGAATCATATTGAAATGTAGAAGCTGTCAAAGGCACCTCCTGTCCTCCCCAGCAAACTCCTGAAGACGATCTAACCTAGCTGTGAAACAGCTCTTGGCAGGGAAGGCGGATGAGCAAACGAAGCGTCATCCTTCCTGAAGAACAACAGGGGAATGAAAACACAGCCACCAAGCAATATGTACTTACTGGCTTATTTTGGTATTGCTTTTAGCCAAGCTAAAAACGAGGAGCAACTGTCTATGAAAGTGATGCGGGGAATTAATGTTTGCAAGTGGGGCGTATATAGGAGGACAGAGTAGGATGGGGATCACAGAGGGTCTGCTGCTGCCCTTAGTGCACCGAGGGAAAATGTGGTGTGCGTTTATCAAACCAAGGCTGTATGGAGGAGAATATGGAGATTTTACTCAAATTAAGCACTCACTTCCAATGTCACCATCTGTGATACGACAGCTAATCCTAATAAAATGCTTAGAAAATAAGACTAGTTATGAGCATAGCTCAAAAGCTTGCCATGTTAATATTTTTGATAATATGATGTATAAAGTTTCATACCCAGTGGGCTGTAAGAGAGAAGCGGTCTAAAGTCAGGAATGTGCTTGTTAATGTATATCATAGAAATATTAATTGAAAAACCTTGAGGAAGAAGGAAAGAGGAGTGGCGACTCCCATTCAACATAACATGGTGAAACATGGTGTTTGCTATCATCTGACCTGTCCTTCCCCAGGAGCAGGATGGATAGCTGAGAAAAGGCAGCAGCTACTGTAGTCAGAGAAACTTTACCTTAACTTAGTAAGACTTACTACAACTTAACCTAAAACAAAGTAGATACTAGTTGCGATGTTAAAGGCACCAACAAGGATCTTTATTATTAATTTTGATCTTTATACTGTATTTTGTTATTTAATTTTTGTGTCATTGTTCCATTACCAGAAAATACAATTTTCAGATCTTACCATTAGGTACAGCCTCACAACACCACTTTCAGGATATCCAGAAGTTACCAGGGATTTTTGTGTCATTGTTCCATTACCAGAAAGTACAATTTTCAGATCTTACCATTAGATGCCTTAAGATACGTACAGCCTCACAACACTACTTTCAGGATATCCAGAAGTTACCAGGATACAAAACCATAGACATTGTATGGGCACATGTGTGAGCTGGCCCTGCAAAAGTCAGGAAAGGATGATATGTACCCTGGTGACCAGAGAACTTACTGGCAGGCTGTAGAGTAGGAGGGAACATGCATGAGCCCCAGATGCTGTGAAGGAGTTTGTGATAGTTTGCTATTCTGAAAGGAACTTAAACTAGTGACTGACATTAACAATGTGCATATGCTAGACTTTTGTTATAAAACTCGTAATTCTTTGTAGAAAGTCTTGTTTTGACACAAAAAAGTTCTGCTATTGCAAGCGCAAAGTAGACACATGAAATGATGAAGAATTTTTTGCCAGAAGATTTCAACAAACTGCAATTGTCATTTTTCACTGGCTATTTCACTGCAGAAAAGCCACCCATTTCCCAGAGAGCTGCAATTCTAACGCTGTGGCACATGTTTGAAGCCTGACAAACAAAAGTCACTCTTGGGCCTTATGGCTGCTGGTATGCAATACATTTGGAAATTGTGGTGTCTCCGTTGCACAAGGAAAGAGCTCCAAGTGTTTTTGCCACTATTTCATTCCACAGCTTTGACAAATAGCTAGCAGATGAAAGATCTAATTATGCCAGTTGTGAGAGCTCCGTTTATAAAAAAATATTCATTATCTTCCATTTGAATATTCTTAATTGATCTTGCTTGTACTTCAGTAATTGAAACACCTTAGTTAAAAAACAGAAGCCTATTATGACCTATCCCATAGTTAAGTTCAGCAATCAAGGTGAGGGGGGAGTCTTCAACCCATCCAGCGGGGTCAGGAGAGGCATTAGCTAGTGTCATTTTTCTGTTTAAGATCCACAGCACTGCTCAGCACCCAGAGCTGTGGGGGAGAGAGCTGGGGGTGCCAGCACCCCAGCAGGTCTCCATGAACAGGGCGGAGGGGAGGAGAGAGGCAGCATCCCTCACACATCCCGAATCAGGGATTTTTTCCATGTAGGGGTGCCTGTGATACTCATCACCCAGGAAGAGGTGAGATAAAACTGCTGATCTTTCTAGCAAGGGGAGAGTGAGATGTGTTTGGGATGTGCTGGAGAAACCTGGCAGCTATTGTTCTGACAGGATCAAAATTGCTAACGGTATAATGAGGCTAATTATTTTTAAAGTGAGCTTTGCTGTTTGAAAGCTGCCACGTTTGACAGCTGTGGAAGGCACAGGCAGCTGCTTGAGCATGAAAGGGAAAATGCCATCAGGCCACAGGAGCACAGCAGCAACAGCAATGAGAGCTTATCAGCTCCCCGGGAAACAGAAACTTCATTCTCATTTGAGCATTGTTGCTTGGGTCAGGCTGACAGCAGAGAACAACTTTGACAACAGTGATGGCGTGTTTTGGGTATGTGGTTGGTTGGTTTATGCAAGGTCCAGCTGAACCCTGTTGGCTCATGTTCCAAAAGCCGCTGAGCCATCAGCAGTCAGTGATTCTGGCTCATGGAGGAGGCCTGTTAACCATCTCTCAAAGTATTCACTTTCTCAATGGTTACACTGCTTTATGCCAAAAAACTTAACCTGTTCAGCTACTGAAGGTTTGGTTTCATAGGACAAGACTAGGAAATGGGCAGGCAGGAAGATACACAAACTATACAAACGCGGTCACAAATGTATATGCTCAAGGGATCACGTCCTGTATTTCTCACCTCTTCCAGGCCCCGCTCAGAGATTGTTTGCTGTTCTTACTTAAAAAGTTACTAAAAATCTCAGGCGTAAAAAATCTCTTAGCAACATCCATGTTACAATTAATAACTGGCCAACAGCGACAAACATCAGATGGACATTCAGAGCAATCTCCACTGGAGGCAATGGAAAATGAACCTGTTCAGCATGGGTCAGGGCCAACAGGCATGGTGCCTGGCCAGTCTCAACAGTTCCCCTTGTCTTAAATTATGTCAGGTAAAACTGGGATGCTGAAGTTGAAAACAGGACAGCAATGTTACGTGGTCAGCAGAAGCGAGGAGAGCTGCCGGTGGGTGCTGCTCTGTGCAGGTGCAGGGTCCCATCCCGACACCAGCTCAGGACCACAGGCACGGGGATGCAGAGCGACCCTTACGGCATGGGCAGGTGGCAGCCTTGTTGGGAAGCACTGCTAGAAGAACCAGAGGAAAGGGGGAATCTAATTATTGTGGCTGTGCAATGAGACACAGGATGTCCAAACCAAACCCAGTCATCTCCCTGTTTCTATTTTGCCAGCCTGAGAGCATCATTATGGTCAGTGACCCAGAGGCAGGATATTCCCAGCCTCTGAGGGTACGATTTAGTGGAGGAAAGAAGTTCTTCAATAAATAAAACACCTTTCCTACAGCTGTAGGTTATTCTGTACTGGAAAGCATTTCTGACATTTTAAAATTGGAACAAACTATTTTTATGTAAGTGATTAATTGCTGCTGCTGGAGCACCACAGCCCTGAACCAAACTATGATTTAGTTGTACTGGACAGGATTTGTATCTGAAATGACACAATGCTTGTTCCAAAGAGGCTAAAACCTAAAGACAAGGCATGTAAATTAAGATTATTGCCTCTGTTTTATCCACAATGAAAAAAGGGTCAGAGAAATGGCATTGTTTGCCCACAATCAAACAGGAATTGTTGGAAAAGCCACCTTTGTGGTCTTAAGGTGTCCCGAGTCCCTGATAATCTTCTGTCAACAATTTCTTAAAATAACTCACTGAAGAAGTTAGCTAGTCTTTGTTCTTATTAGCACATGTTTAGCATTTATCTATTTGCTTAGCATTAAAGTATCTGCAGTCATGTTCCTGTTTTTAACTTTTGATGTCTATCAAGAATGTAATTGTCATCTTAAGAGGTTATTATGCAATACAACAATAAGACTTTACAATATTATGCAAAAATGTTATAGCCGGTACCCAGAGATAATGACACATAAAAACGTGTTCCTTCAGCCCTATTTTGTATTGACTTTGACTCTTTGCTTCTTTGCTGATCTATGCGAAATGCCTTGGCTGACTCAGGCCAGGCTCCTAATTAGTTGTCTTCATTAATCAATCTCTATCCAATCTATTTCCTGTGCCAAGCGAAGGGTTGTGTTCAGCACTCTACCAGAGAGCTCAATATGGTTTTCCTCCATTCATGGAACAAGAGTCTTCTGAGCAAAGGAGCAGTGTGCTGGGATTAGCTGTTGAAGTTAAAGTAGCTTAAATGGGTTCCTAGAATTCTTCTCAGACCAAACTCATTAAAGAGCCTGGCAATAAAAAGAATAAAAAAAGGAAGATGTAACAAGCACTTGTGGTTCCAGGGAAACAAACTCATTGGGTCAAATTCAGCTCAGGAGAAAATGAAAAGGAAACAAGATGCTGAAGTGTTTTGACATTTTATTTCAAAATCGTATTTCAGTTTATTATTTGCCTGCACTTTTAAAAGGAGTTAAACATCCTCCTTAAAAAAGATATGCTTCTACTGTAAACACAAAAGTAAATGAACTGGAGGGGATTTTGGTCTTGTTTTGCCAGAAAAAAATAGGAAACGTTTCTATTGTACATCAGCCTAAAGCAGTAGTGCCTGCGTGTCGGTGCGGTCACATACCCACTAGGCATTATCCGCACACCTCTGCTTTTGGAGATGAGGACATCCCTCGCATAGGTACAGTGACTTTCCTGGTACTGTATGGGAATGCCTTGGCCCATGTCTGACAGAGATGGTCTGGGAACACGTCCTGGAGCTGCAGGTCGTTAGAGCAAGCGGCAGCCAGACCTGGCTTGTAAGAGTGAGAGAACAGGCGAGCTTCAGCTGAGGAAAACATTGTTCAGGAATGATGGAACAAAGGAAGAAGAAAGGAGAGAAACAAACGTATTGATAGATGCTTTCTTTGTTTTCTGTGACTTGTCAGGTACAAAGAAAGTAATTTATTTTTTTTTCCCAGTGGTATGTTTCTCTCACTCGAGGGCTTTGCTTACTTGGAGAACTGTCTGCTAATTTTAAATCTGAGGAGGCATGTAGAAGTCTTACAAAATGTACTGAAGGCTGGATTATGTGGGCTGGAGACAGCTGTTTTTAAAACCTCTAACTGAAATTTAGTAAAGAATGGTGAGTGCTTAATTCCAGCTCACAAGGTCTGAACAGCATTATTTGATTTAAAGATAATTAAGATATTCAGCATAACCGCTCAAGAGTGGGAAAAAAATAAACACTTGTCATGAGACAAATTTGTATTTACATTTGACCACAAAGGACTTTAAAATCAACATTGCTGTCATATCCATATAAATAATTTAGCAATCCAAATGTTTTCCTGAGATCTGGATTTTCACCATTCAACTGCAATGGGAAAATTGAAGTTTTGTTGATATTTCTGTGGATTTTACCCAAGTTTTTGCAAAGGACTGCATCATCTCAAAGGAGGAATAGTCTACTGATATTTGTTCCTTTTTAGTTGAAAAAAAGAAAGTAATTGAATAGTAAGACTAGGACAGACTTCAAATTTGGCCAGGGCATTTTATGAATTTAGGAATATGTTCTTTTTGGTGCTGATGCTGCTTGAGACATCAAGTCCACTGACTAGGTGCGTTTTACAACCAGGTAAATGATGATCCCTCCCCCAAGGCTGGAATAAAATATACTGAAGGCAAAGGAAGAACCCTGTTGTAAGGCTCATTGCAGAGGATGGATTTAATTTTCTCTGCCATGTTACTGTGCTTTCCTGGGCCTAGCTGCAAGGAGAGAGACAGATACCGACCGTGTCCGGTCGGCTTTTTCTCCACCAGAGCTCCAACAGGCGATTTAGCAAATCATGTACCCTGGCCACTTTACTCAGATAATCATACCATATCTTTATGGGGTCTGCAGGCTGTCAGCTTGCAATGAAGAGAAATAGTCATAGCAGGAGGAGATGGAGACGTTTTTCTGCCATCCAGACTAACTCAGCTCCCAAGCAGAAGCAGCAGCCAGCCATAATGATGGCTTCACCATCCCCACGCCTGGGTTTGTCTGGTTTGAAATCCATCTTCCTCCAACCTGCTCGGGTGGGAGCCCTGTGCTTGAAAGTGCGCCAGAGACAAACATTAAGTGTATCTCTACAGACTTAAAGGAATATATCTGATATTTGAGGGAGTTCTCTTGCAGTAGTTCTCATTGTGTTTTCTGAGTTCATGGACTCTTCTTATATTCATCGGTTTCCCCATACATTTAGAAGAGAAATTCTCTCTGAATTGGCTTCTGTTGGACCAAGCAGATCGCAGGTAGTCATGTGCAGGTGCAGTGAAAGACCTACCTTTAGTAAACTCACCTTTGATAACGTGCTGGTCTCCTCTGGGTTGCAGGTCAATCCGTGTAGCACAAGGACGATACATAATAAGCTTAAACCTTATTGCCAGCAAATCTTGCAAGTATCTTGCTCATCTCAGAAATAGGAAGAAATGAGAAACCCGCAGAGAAACAACAGGAGCTATTCATCCTAGAAGTATTAGATATATTGCTAGTTTTGCAGCATAAATATGAAATCGATTTATGTTGTTCTGCAATGTTGATACATATCAACAAAAAGACAGAACGAGCTTGTAATTTGTGGCTCCACTTTGCCCCAGGAATCGTGTTGAGTAGGTAGGGGATATTCTTCTTATCCTGCTGTAATGATTTTCTACTGACGGCCAAATGTGGAAGTTCACTTTAGTGGCTGGAAGCATGAGTCATTCAGCCCAGAAATTACAGAGTTACTAGAAAGCTTTTAATTTTATGGAGTCTATGAACCTGCTAATTGTGAGAGAGGGACAATTCTGCACTGACCTTTTGAAAATTAAATATGCAGCTGTATTAAAATCAAATGTTTAATGAAAAAACATTTAATTTGGATTATATGTATTCATTTTTTTCAACAGGAAATGGGAATGAAACAACATATTTTGTTCTCATTTCATTTTGACATTTTCTGTATTTCAGATTAAAAAAATTTTTTGCCTCTTTCAAAATGAAAAATGTCACAGATTAAAATAGCAAATTCCAGAGATTCTTGGATTTTATGTTTATACTCTTCTCAACTTTCTGACTTTTCCCAAGATTTTCCAGTTTTCCAAAATGTCAAAAGCATCTTTTTAGGGGGACAATAGCATTGTCATCTTTACCCTTAGCTCCTGTAACCCGGGAGGGCACTCCAACGCCACAGGCTCTTTCCTGCTGTTCTGAAAAATATGCTCAAAATTTATTCCTGGCCCACTGGAATTCAGGATGGTCTGTGTGATCTTTCTTGGGTGCTTCTGTCATAGACATGGCTAAATAATGATGCCAACCAGAAACCGTACTGCACTTAACGACATATCTATCATCTACAAGCAATCATTTACTGTGGGTTGGTGACTGCCATAAAATACAGAATTAAAAGACTGTTTTCTACCTGCTCCTGAAACAAGAATAAAGTAAGCAGATGCATCACTGTCTGGAATAACTAACAAACAGTCATCTTAAACTGTTCTCTCTTTCCCTCTCTTTTATAGCACATTTATGAATTAAGTTGTTTGCATTTATAATTATGGGACTGAACAGATGGTGGAAGGCTTATTTCAGAATGAGATGTTCATTAAAATAACCTGCTCTGGTCTGCCAAGTGATTGTTAACTGTAATCCCAATTTGATATTGAAGAGAGTTATTTATTCTTTCGCTGTAAACCCACCTGAAAGAAATGTAGCTTTGAGAAATGGATACTGTATTGAGTGTGAAGCTACACTAGTGGTGCTGCATATATTCCAGATGGGAAAGTAGAAGAGTTTTGCAGCTGTGACAGAAAGAAAATGCAGGGCAAGATAAACTGTGGACCAACACAATTGTCAAATCTAAGAAAAGTTTCAGTTCTTTATTCAATTTGGAAGCTCGGTTCCACTTAAAACAAGGCTTCAGCCAGCTTCTACCTACGCGCAAACTCTTTCTACAGTCTACCGTCAGGTAGTTGAGCTCAATAATGGCAGATTCCATTATTTAAAATGGGACTCTCTGCTCAAGCAAAATGTAAATCTTCAGAGTTTATCATATCTTACATGGTCACATCTCGTTTTCCTCTACTCCCAACAAGTGTTTACTGAGTGCTTCTGCAAATAACAAGAGGTTTTGTGATGTAACTGGGAGTGACCATCACCTGTTTGCCTGCCTTCTTGGAAATCTTACTGTACCAGCTTCACCATCTTGCAAGGCATGTGAGGGATCTGGAGACAATTCTTTGCACTTAACTCCTTTGCAGTATTTTATTTCTGAGGTCTCCTGCCACGCTATTTTCACATCAAGATTTCAGGATCTGGTTTGAACACAAACGAAAGCAAACACAGTGTTAAGGTTCCTTTGTTGAGATTGAAGGAGTCTCTGTTTCTCTGGTTCTGGCCATTATCCAGGTTCTAGTTCCTGGCCCTCACATCTCCTTGTGCACGTGTCCTACCCAGGCTACCTCAAGATGCCAGTTGTGGCAGATCTTCACGGAGTGGGCAGTCTGAGGGCTGTGCTGCTGGTGAGCTGCTCAGAAACATCATTTACAGCTCTCCTATGGCTGAAAGCTTTGCCTTTCTGCACCAAGGCAATTGGCACCACTTGTACCCCACAGCTGTGGCACAACCATGGGGTCATCAGAATTTTGCAGGCAAAACTCAGAGGAAATAGTGGAGAATAAGATGCAAATGTGCAGGACTCCTGTCTGAACTCACTGGGAGCAGAACCAAAGGTAGGAGGAATGGTAGAGCAGTGGAAAAGTCGATTGCGTTCGCTAAGAACGACCAGAAATATTTGCGTTTTCTGGGTTGCCTCTCCAACCATTGTCACAACCTTCAAAGATGCAAATTGGCTGTACAAAAGCTGAAAAGTTTTCTGGGATCCTGGAGGGAGCTTCTAATTGCATATGAAGGAAGAAATGTATTTTGAAATGTTTCATTTGGAGTGCTGGCAATCAACAACTGGAAAAAGGAGAAAATTAAAGAGGCAGATGAGTGCTCACTCATACGAAATTACCAATATCACAGTGGTTAGATCAGTCACCTTGATAAAAGGCAGAAAAAGGCCTTGAACACGAATTGGAGTCTGCTCTTTTTTTTTTTATTTTCTGTCTCATGAGAAGTTGCAGACTTGCTCCCGATCAGAAATGGGGAAAATATTTGAAACTGAAAACTTTTGGAGAATGGGAAAAGCATTTTCTATACCACTCTGGTTTTAGCCTGAAATTCATTATTTTTGACCTAGCAAGTAAATCTTTATAATTGCATGTTTCTCAGATGCTCTGACCTCCCTTAAACATCTACTCCAACCTATTAAATCTCCTAGTTGTAAACAAAATTAGCCTGTACATTTTTTCAGGGCACGCATTGTCTTCAAAAGGAGCTTGCCAGAGCTCAGCACAACAGATTTCTGCTTTAGTTTGGGCTACAGTGTGCTACTGTCAGGAAAACGTGAATAGATTTAGACTTTTCAGAGTTTTGGTTTTGTTGAAATTTAATGCTTGGTTTAATTTGAAATCTTTCATTTGGAACGCAAGCAGTTGACAAAAAAAAAAAGTTAAAATAATTAATAAAGGACACTTCCCAAAACCAACAACAAATTGCAATGCCTTTAAATGAAAAATTTCACTTGTCATTTTTACAGAATTATTGCTTTTTGATTTTTTTTTAAAAAGACAAATTCATAGAACCTGGCACAAACTCAGGAAACTTTCAGTGCCACAAAACCTGCAGATTTATTTCTTTTTGTACTATTTCAATTTTTAAAGAATGTCACAGTTAAAACTTGCTCCTTCCCTGGCTCTGCCATGCCTGAGTTCCCTCCATCAGCCCAGTAGGGAGTCACTGATGAACTGCCAGCAAGAAACCCCAGATCCCAGTACAGGGATGTCTAAGGACCACAGTTTCATTCGGTTAGGGGTAACTTTCCTCAATTGTGTGGGGTCAGCAGGAGACTCTCACAGGCTAGCACATCTGTAAGGTCACTGTTGCAGCCAGTGGTAGAGTATACTATAGGCTTCAAACAATTTAATGTGAACAGCTAAGAACAGCACTTATTTCAAAGATTTTGATACAAGGTTTTTATCTCCTATTCTTGCATTACCAGGGAGTATTTAGAAACTCCAGCAGTAACTATTCTGCATATATAAAGATTATCAAAAAGATTTGCAAATACAGCTTTTTGTATAGTTCACTTCTAAACTTCCCCAGACTTCACAGACATTTGGGTACCCCGCTGAGACCCGAGCTATCCTGGCAGTACCAGTACCAGACACAAACACCATAAATGCACCCATCCACCTACTTCTGCAGCAACATTGACCTCTGAGTGTCTGAATGTGTGTGCAAAATCTCTCCTCTACCTGGTGAAAATGTGTCCTTTATTTTCCAGGCAGAGGAGGAGTGGATTTAGGTAGCAAAAGCCCTGCAGAGCCAAGTGTTAACTGCTCCCAGTACCCCCCACCACATACAAAAGTGAACCCTCCCCAACCTGGTCCAGGAGCAGGTGCAAAACCTCACCTCAATCTCCAGTGAATGTCAGGACAACAGGAACCACCTTCTGCCAGTTAAAAAACTGAAGCAATTAGTAATGTAAACAGGTGTATTGGGAAAGGATTACTAAACAGCAAAGACAGCTGTGCACCTACCGTGGGTTTAGGATGGCTGTGTCTATTATTCTGCCTTCAGCCCAGCTGAAAGCTTCACCATGCTTGGACAGTTATGGGCATTTATTTTATTCATTTTTTTCTCTTCTGTTATTATGACCCTTTAGGTAAAATTATTTCTCCTGCCAGGGTTAAAGGGACAGAGCCTACTGAGGGAACACTAAGGCCAGTGTTTGTTCAGAGGCTTTGGAAAGTGCAGGAGGTGCTTCCACACAAGTCCTTTAGCCCATTAGTGATTCAGCTATAGCTGGGAAAGGCTGTCTTTGCTTTCTCTTGGCCAGTTTGTTATTAATGAGCAGTATCTACTAACGTGATCCAAACCCTAGCAGAGTTTCTGCACCTGCAAGGGGCCCCTTGCCCTTTGCAGCAGCCACCAGGATTAACTGCCTGTGGGCTGATGAACTCGAGTTTGCAGGGAGCTTAGGGAAGAAAGATGTATACGAGTGTTCAGAGCAAGGACTACGGTTAAAACCAGGGGAGTAATTCATGGGTAAAACAGCTGCAGAACTGCAAGCTGTGCTTCTGAGGCACTTCTGCTAGCGCAGAGGAGCCGTGGGTATGTGTAACCAGTGTAGGCAGCTTTACACAGATACTGCAAGCATGAATCACAGAATTACAGAATCATCAGGGTTGGAAGGGACCTCTGGAGATCATCGAGTCCAGCCCCCTGCCAAAGCAGGGTCACCTACAGCAAGTTGCACAGGATCATGTCCAGGCAGGTTTTGAATATCTCAAGAGAAGGAGACTCCACAGCCTCTCTGGGCAGGTTGTTCCAGTGCTCTGTCACCCTCAAAGTATCCAAGTTCCTCCTCATATTCAGATGGAACTTTCTATGTTTCAGTTTGTACCTGTTGCCCCTTAACCTGTCACTGGGCACCACTGAAAAGAGTCTGGCCCCATCCCCTTGACACCCACCCTTAAGGGATTTATAAGCATTGACGAGATCCCTTCTCAGTCTTCATGAAGGGTTGGTAGGAGGCATTTTTGGGAAAGAGGAGATACCTTCCAATTCCCATCCATTCCCCGCTGTCAAAGGACCCCAGGCAGAGTCTCCAGACAGAGGGTTCCTTCCGGAAACTGGAGCGGTGGCTGTGAGCTCCAATAGAGCGGTGGCATGCACGCACACACACCCCCCCCATCGGGATATTGCTTGCCCTCCTCCTGAGTCATGCTCTGTTGAGGAAATGGATGCTGTCAGCTTTTGTGTCCAGAGCCAGGAGCCCTGCCCCAAAATCGCACTGCTTTCTGCTTTTCAGCAAGACAGGCATGATCCTGGGGGACAGAGCTGGGTGCCAGGGCTTTGACTGTCAGGAGAGGACTAAGCAGGGACCTCAGGCTCCACAAAAACAGTAATTGTTTTTCATCTTGGTTGGGGAAGGCAAAGACCAGCAGGTTTTTGGCTTTGCTTCCTTAATAAATTGTATGAGTTGGTGCAGGAGATAGCTCTACAGGGAATGAAAGTGGGAAGATTACAAACAGCCACTTCATCCCCTTGGTGTTTTCTCCACATCTCTTGCCGAGTTCCAGGAATAATGCTGGAGCTCCTTGTTCTGGTCATAGGCCTACAGAGAATAAAACCACATAGCTCCCCTCCACTGTGCTGAGACATAATCCAACCAGTTAATTAAAGAGTCCATTGGACTGTCAGAAACAGCAGGAGATGCAGAAGCAATTATCTCCAAATTGGTCATCATCACAATTAAAATACCATTTGGCAAGTATGTGCATAGCCTGCAGCAGGGTCCCTTTATAGGTGGTAATGCCTTTTCATTATTGGGCTTTATTGCTGGGTGGTGGTGTTTACGATCTGCGTAAAGCTGTCAGGTGAAACGACAGTAACACTCGCCCCCAGTTCTGGGAGGAGTCAGATGCAGAGGGCAGAGGCAGCCTGGGATGCTATTTGTAATTCAGCTTGCTAGCTCAACCTGCCAGTGTATACAAGTCCCATCGAAGGAACTCGTTATAGGCAGGAAAGCTGAGCAACTAACTTGATGCAGGTAATTTATTTAATACATTTAAACCTTTTTAATTTTTTTCCTGCTCACATATTATGGCTTCCTCAGATGTATTCATTACTCAAACCTACTTGATAAATTTCTCTTGAAACATTCAGCCCATGCATGCAGGGTCCAAGTGTTGTTTTCTTCGTGGGGTCGGTAAGGTAAATCCCACAGTGCTTGGCTTCTCAGCTGGGTGAGAGCTGAGGCACACTAGGTGTGCGTTCCTGTAGGTGAGGCAAAAATGAGTTTCAGGTGCAGCTGTGCTTTCTCTCCAAAACTTGCATCCCATAGATACTGATGCCTGAAATTAATTGTATTTTAAGAGGCAGATCAGTTAAGACATGGTGGTGTGAAAAAAGCAGGCCTGTTATAATCCTGTCTTTTATTTGATGCTAAATTGGTGCCCTGTAACTGGCAGGTAGCTTTGAACTTTCTTTTGAAGGGAAGAACTACAGTATGTGAAAACAATCCTGGTAACACAAAAGCCTGCCAGTGGAGGACTCCTTTAACAGTTTCCTAGAGATGTCGGTAAGATTTTTAGGAATGATGTGCCGGTACCAGAGCAAGACATCACCCCTGCAGAGCAGCTTTCGCACCCTGCATATAAATGCTCTTTCCTCCTCTCCTACCAGTCCTCTTTCCCCACAGGGTAAACAGCTGGAAGTGTTGAGCTAACTGCCAGAGGCTTCAGACAGACACTTTGTGCCACAAGACATCCTGGGACAACTTAATGACTTCTCTTTAGCTTAATGCACCTTTGTAACAAACGGCATCACCTGCTAAATTGCTGATCTTACACAACTGTTTTCTGACTACTGCAGAAGAAGCAGCAAGGTTTGGCTCTTTGGATATCCTGTATGAAGTCAGCTTTCAGTGCCTGTCTGTTGTGCTTCTGAGCAAGTCCCGAGTTGCCCTGAAGTATGTCTGCCTTGTTCCCAGTGCAGGGGGTCTCCTGGTTCTCATCCTCTGTTTCACCATTTGTAGCAGAGACTTTGCCATGCTAGAGGTCTCTTTGGTGGATTGCCTCACACAATGTGCCATGTCTGACTTGGTATATAAAATTAAAATTACATTATGACTTGTATGCTTCATGCTCATCTAATCAGAGTGTCTGTTCAGTGTTAGATGCGAAATGTCTTTACTTGTTTCTTAATCAAGTCTGTATCTTGTTGATAGAACTAGTACGTATTTTGAAATTTATGATCATTATTTAAAGTGATGTAAAGGAGTATGTTCAATGAATATATCTGCACATACAGTGACCTACCTGTATTAAGGCAGCCAAGCCTGACCATGTTGAAAAACAGCATCTAGTCCATTAGAGGGTAAATTCCTCCAGGAGTATTCACCAGGGCAAATTCAGACAGGCAGTACAGTTTATACCCTAGCTTTCATTTTGAGTCCATGGCTGATCTACTGGAACTAACGGATACACCATTTGTAGAATATTCAGATCACCTACTTCAGACATTTCAGTGGCATTGTAAGCACCTTAATTAGGAGCCTAAGTCCCACATATGGGAGAAGGGGATGCACCCAGATTAATAATGCCAAGTAAACTGATGTCATAGTATCAGTTTTTGAATATGTAGACAATGAGGAGTTCCTTACTTTTTTCCTAATGACTGTTCAAGCAAATACTGAGGCTGATAATACTTCTTTTCCCTCTGCTAACAGCAGGAGAACTGATATATTATTCTATTTTCTTAGGCTTTTTTTTTTCTTTTGTTTTTATCTGTATTGGGATGCAGATATTTCAGTTATGTCTTGGATGTTTGTTACTAAGAGAAATAACATATCTACACCTGTAAACACTCAGGAGAGGAAAGTCTTAACAGAGACTTGATTTCCCCAATATGCATTTGGACTAGGGAAAAATATGGTTTTTACAGTTATTTTTGCAGCTTCCTACTTCTGGACGTACTTGAAGGATCATTTGGTTCAGCTTTAGTTTAAATGAAATGGACTGCCAAGGGAAGACACCTGACTTGCTCTGTACCCTTGAGGGGGTTTGCAAGCAAGAATGATTAGATGTGAAATTCTAGAAAGATGTGCTAAATCAGTTTTACTCCAGTTAGCCAACATTTTTGCTGTCACCTCAGTTCCTGCTGAGCATTGCACACCACTTAGGGAAAAGAGCTGCATGTCATTAACAACTAAATCCACAGTTCTGTTCAGAAAGCCATGTTGAGATGGGCAGTAGGAAATGGGCTGGTAGATGAAGGGCAGGGTAAGAGATAATGTGGAATTCCTTACAACTGAATTCTGCTTTTGCATATCTGGCCCAAAGCCTGGAAAAATATCAAAAAGGTATATACGTGACATGATACCTCCAAAGGACATAATACCTAACAGCACTGGTTTGATAAGACATGCTAGAATTGGCACTAAGCTCAACTTTGCAATAGACAGAGACCACTTTCTTTTCTAAGTGGAAATGCCCTGAAATGTTGGTCTTGGTTTCATCTTAAACAGCATTCACTTCCCAAGCTATCCTCAAATCATTCTTTACATGCTTGCATTGAAGATGTTAACTGAAGTGCCTTCAGCTTAGCCCACCCACAGATGATCCATGTTTCTTAGTTCTTTGGTCTGGTTTTACCAGCTGCACCTTAGATACATGAAAACCAACAGGTTCTTGGTTTTCAGGGACTGGCTTGACTGCATCAAACTGAAGATTTGGGTTCCTGTCATGAGCCAAGTAGGGATTCACATTTGCTTTTAATGTGGGATCTGGATATTTGGAAGACGTGCTGTCTTAAGATATACTTCAGGGTTTTCAAGAACTCATTTTACATAAGCTTGTCCTTTTAACTAGCACTAACAAATCTTTCTTTATGTTTTTCCACTCCCAGGTACACTGTTTTACATAATGGGCATCATCAGGAACATGAGAAGCTTCCTATCCACAATGACCCTGAATCCCAAGAGTCCTGTTTCTAGTCATGGTCCTAGAAGAGGAATGGCCCAGCTGAAGGAGCAGATTCCTTTTAGGATACCCAAAGGATTCAGAGACAGCAGGACTTTATGAAAACTCATTCATCTGCATTGTCATGGTGCCTCCTGCACTGACTTCATATGAATGTCCAGATGCATGTGTATAGATCGATGGGGGCATGGGAAGGTACATAAGCAGAATGGCTGAGGAGACTTTCCTGTATCTGCAAGGACAGCTGGACTATACGACTGCATCGGAGCCTTACTCCAGGAGTGAGCTAATTTCTGTCAATGTAAGGAAATGCCACAGATACAAACCACCCAGCGCAGGGACTTCTGTTATTCCTTTCCAGCTGCCATCTGTGTACAAGCCACCTCTCTGTCCTGTGATATCATGATCTTAAAGATTACAAGTTCTGGCTAAAGCCCTAATGTAACGTGAGACTAAATGCCTGCTTCATCTGTGCAAGATCTTGCCCACTGGTGACCAGATGCTGTCAGGAGAGAAACAGCACTGCATTTTCTTTAGCAAAATAGGAGAAAATGTTTGCCCTTTGATTATAGTTACTGGTGAAAGGTGAGCATGAGCTGCTGATTCACCCTATCCTGCAAAGCTTTCTTTGTAAATGTTTTTATTGTGTTTCCTGTCCAAGCTCATACTCATAGGGTATATATACTGCCGGACAAGCTGGAGTGGGACCTACAGAGACAATTCACCACTAACAGAAGGCCCTGCATGCACTGCTTCAATCTAGCCCAATTGCTAGAAAACAGTGGCCGTCCTCTGCCATTCAGAGGCCAATGGATAGGATGTGGCCCTTAAACCCCAGGCAAGCTGCCAGCGCTGTCCTCATCCGAGCAAACTTTGGGCATTCTTACCAAGAAGAAAGGTTGGCCAAGAGACAGAGTCAGTCTGTAATACATCACTAAGTGCCATCTTGAAAAATATACCATCTAAAAAAACCTTTTCTAGCTACATTAGGAAGACAGACTTCTACTTACGTTTTCCATCTTTATTTTTCTATTTACTTCTGTTCTCTTCCAGTTGAGGCAAGAAGTTTCAAGACTTTCAAATATCTCCATATGCACATCTCTGTTCGCAAAAATCTCAGTCCTTAGCTGCTTCCTGCATGTAGATGTTGCTATGTTCCTTGTGAGCTGCTTCCACCTTTGCATGGAAAGGGTAGGCAAGGCTGTAGACTTTGCAACTTTGGGAAAATGATTTTCACGCAGTGGGAAATATGCAGGATCAAGACTAAAAGCCTCTAACTTTTTTAGATGAAGATCTAACCCAGAGATGCCACCCTGAGCCTAGAAAATAAAATTGTACTTTGTTATATTGTGTAATCATGTACAGATATTTTTAATGTAAAAAAAAAAGGTGACATTATTTATTATTTTTTATCAGGAACATGTGGTTTTTTCATTAAAAGCTTCTAGACCCAGGAGCTTAACATTATATGTATTATTATTTAGTAATATTTCTGTTGCTATGTGACAGGTATTTACTGTAAACAAACAAACTAATCCTGCTTTGAACAAACAAAAATGTTTCTCAGTAGGAAAAAAAATTTGTGCATGAGAAGAACAACTGGTTTTCTTGCCATAGTATCTGACTCCTTTAAATACTTCTTCCACATAAAAGTCACTGATAAAGCTTCACATCATTTTCCTTTAGGATTCAAAAGGACACTGGGTAGAAATAGCCCTAAATAGAAGAAGCCAGACATTTACCAATGTAGAAAATTGCTAGCAGTTAGAAAGAGACAAACTATTGGTCTTTGTGGTGACAGGTGCTGATAGGAAGAACACAAGGTGTTTCAAAAGAGAAGGTGAGATAGTTTGAGCTGATTCCTAGTTCATCATTAGAAACAGTTCAGCAATGGCCTATCTTTACAGGGCCGTGTTCCCAAAAGAACTTGTTATCAGTTCAACTCTTATTGCTGATGCCAAAACAGAGCAGTCAGTGAAAAAATAGGCCATTAGGAAAAGTCTTGAAAAAATCCATCGAGGGCCGCTTCAGTCCTATGATCTACATCTTTGTGGAACTGCTTACATGGGTTTTTGTCTGGATTTGGGTGTGCAAGACTGCAGAGCACGTTGTCTTGGTTTCACCTCAAGTATCAAATTTCTTAAAGAAATCCTAGAAAGCTTTCTCCATCCCTATTACAAGGAATCAAAATATTGGTGTGAAATTTCTCAGAGTAATATGGAACCAGCAGCATGGGGGTGCTACAGTGATGCTGTTCTTTGTTTCCGCTGTTGTCCTTGAAGTGTTGTTTTCTCCTATATTTTTATGTGCTTTAGTAATATATCTCTTCTTAATTTAAAATTAACTTCTCAACACTGCATTTTACTCATGAGCAATGTTCACAAGGCTCTATCAATGGGATCAGTAGCTCACTAGCCAAAATGGTCAACAGCTCTGATTGGAAAAAAGGCTCCAATTCCAAACACCGTATTTGAATGAAACACCAAACATAAAATGTCCACGTTCCATGTCATCTCTGGCTAATTGCTCATTGGACTCGGTAAATCTGTCATGAACCACCTGGCAGCTCCTACTTAGTAAGTCAATAATCTCAGCAATGCTTCTGTGAACCCAGCAAATGACATTGTCCATCATCAGTAATGTTAGATTTTCTATGGAAAAGAAGCTATCTCATGGAAAGGACCCACACTCAATTTCCTTTGCTAAAGATAGCTGTTCCTGTAGCCCCTGAGTTCATCTTCACATTGACCATTTTGGCTAGCGGTGTCAGAGTCTTCGCCTGTGCTGAATAACGTGTAACACATTGGCTGTTTCTAAAAATAAAAAATCCTCTATGTACATTGCAGTAAACTCCAGCTCATGCTCATTTCTTGTACTGTTTTCACTCAAAACATAAGATGCTACCAAGTAATACTTTCCACCTACCTCGCAACATACTCGAACAGCTGTCACAGCAAGGGAGAATCTGGCCCCATTGCTTTGAAAATACTGGTGAGCTCTTGGGTTATAATACAAGTTCCTAATGCTTCTTTACCAGAACAATCCTGTCTCCTGCACCAAGTTCTTGTGCACTGGCTCTCTTTCTCCCCACACTTTTGCTTAGATTGTTACTGAGTCCTTCTTCTGCCTGACCTCTGCTATGTCCCCCTCATCTCTCACTATCTACACTGTTATGGGCATCACACTCAAGACAGGCACTTGCAAATGCGGAGTCAGATATAATTTTGTGTGGCTCTGTTTCTCTGAGTTTCCCAGTGAATTTGACTGAAAAAGGATGCTCTTTCCTTTCCTTTCCATCTCTTTCCTGCCATCTCTCACAGATTCACTCTAATAACCATATATTTATTTCTTCACATAAATATACCAGTACTCATCAGCAAATTATCACACAACCACATTTAAGGTCTGCGAACACTTTACATTTTTTTGAATGCAGTAAGCCTCAGAAGTGTTAAGCACGATGTCTGCTGTAGCTGCTTTCTTGGATTACAACTGATTATACTTTTCCTTGGCAGAGGTAGTGTGCTAGCAGAACAGCTAGCTAATAAGAAATTGGCTGGTGGGGGCCTTCGTTAAACCATCTTCAGGAGGCTGATCGGTCAACACAGTTGTATTTCCATAATTCTGTATTTTTCTAGGCTCCAGAAGCATTTCTGAGATTTGCATGACTTTTGATAGCAGGGCATGTACCCAGACAAGCAAATCCAAAGATGCATTGAGGTTACTTGTGCTGAAAGAGGGAAGCAGAGCAACCAGCTGACTACTTCCAGAGGCAGACTGAAAACCTACCCTAACTAAAACTATGGGCCATCTGACTTTAAGTGAGCCCTAGACCCTGTCAGGGTTGCACACCACTGAGGTGAGCCATCCTTTCTACTAAGCAGCTTTTCATGTGTCTGTTTACTCAGATAGAAACAGTCATGCTGCAAAGTAAAATCTGGAGACATAATAAACACGTCACCAATGGGAAGCTGTGTTCACAAAACAGAAGCTCCAAGGAAGAGTGCAGAAGAGGCCATACACTTTAATTAGCTGATGATCAAGACTGTCTGGAGGGATGTGAAGCAATAACTGGATGATACACGCTCTGTAAACGTCAGTGCTTGAAGCAGTCAGCAGCTGTGTTGCTTAGTGAGATGTATGGAGATATGGCTGCAGCCCAAGTGTACTAGCAGGTCATACTCATAAACACCATGCAGACAGATGAATCCTTATGGGGAGATGTCCCTTCCACATTTACCCATCACAGTTCTTTCAACACTTAATATATTTTCAGTTTTTAGTCTTGGAGAGGGCAATGAAAAAAAGGAGAAACAATCTCAGCAGAACAATTAGAAAAATGCTTTCAATAAATTCTCAAAACCCTTTTCATTTAGTTCAGAAATGTAGTATGTGACCAGATCCTACTGCAGCATCCAGTGCCTGTTTAAGCATTGTAAGAAACAAAAACCTTTACCACAGTGGCTTAAAAATGAAGGCAAGAGCTTCCATTCGCATTACACCACAGTACACTGCCTTTATGCCTGCACTCCGGTTGTGGTGTATTAGCAGAGCTGAGAAGAGGCTCACAGTGGAAACAGAGGGACTGACAGTGTTGGAGCTAAGGGGTGTTTGTAGAGATGCGTAGGAAGCCCTTACTCGTTTCTCACCCACATAGTGCCTGACTCCAATCTACATTTTCCACATTCAACTTGTTTGAAGGCTAAAATTCCCCCAATCTCAATACAGAAGTGTGTGGCTCAAAGAGAGGCTATGCACATAGTATGCACATGCAGAGGACTCGAGCGGAAAAAACAAACTCAGCACACTGAAGACCTCTTTCTCAATGCTCTGTTCTCTGCACGTTTATAGTCACAAGCAGATAGCAGGACACATACAACCACCATTTGCTTACAGAGATACTGTCATATTAATCAGCTAAATTCATTACTGGTTATGATACTTGCAATCATAGGAGGCCACAACTTGGCCTGGCACATCTACCTGAAGGAGTCCCAGGTTGAGGGTCACTATGATGCTGGTCTAACTTGCAATCAAAATGGACTCACATAAGCAATGAAAACCATTATTAGGGTCATCTTGATTTTCAGCAGTATGAATCCCTGGCTCCAGAGAGTCTTTTTCTTTTTGCAAACTCTGGTCCTCCATGAGTCTGTTACAACAAAGGACACTTCAGGGAGAATGTACATTGGAAATGTGTTAGGTAACCACTGAAAACTTGAATATGAGTCAGAGCTGAGAGGGCTAAATGATACTCACCTTGCCTTTGACTTCAGCACACTTCAAAAAGGCTTTTATTTTACCCTGCGTGCTCCTACTGTTCCCTAAATGGGATCAATCAGTGATAGTGTATTAGTTGTACTTAAATGCTTTTGTGCATCTCAAAATACCTCTCAATTTAGGTATTAATAACAAATATCTTCAACGTAAAGATCATCTGACCAAAGGATTTTGGCTTTTAGAATGGAATACACTCAAAAATGGCTCTCAAAAAAAGGTATTTAAGGTATTTATTGGCATCAGCCTGACTTAATAGTGTGCAACAGAACTAACCAATTGGGTCCAAATCGTGTCCATTTAATTTCCAGCACAGATGAAAAATAGATAATAACGCCAGTAAAATAATGCTTTCTTGGAGCAGGCAGCCTACATATGGCAGACTCTGAGTCATTCTGAAGAGTTTTCCTCACCCATCTTCGTATACACTAAAGCCAAGCAGAGCATTTTCATTCTGTAACTGTCAACTGTAAATCCTTCAGTAGTTTAGGATCCAATCTTTTTCTCTGCATTACATTTCCTGAGCCATCTCTGAGTACTATCATGCCAAAAGGCAATAAATCTGTTGGTTTTTTCTACTAATATGAACTCAATAAAAATATACAAAAGCTTTTAGTTCTTTCAATTTTTGTATAGCTTAAATCTTTCTGAATCTAAAATAATCACATATTCACTCAGCGTCTTATAAAGACTTACCTTATCACAGTAACTTTCTCATCTAATTAAAAACCAGATATAATTTAACTAGAATTTACCCAATATCTGAGTTCCACTTCTTCGTGCTAAACTGAACTGAAATTGCCTATGCTGTTAGGAAACCTAGTACATTTCCTGTCAAACGATTTCAAAGATTTGGGAGAACATTATTTTAGCATACATTATTTGACAACTTACAGAATTCTGTCATTTTTAAATGATTTTCATTGATCTTCTGAAGTTCTTGAAATCAATTGTTAAAAAACCCCAGAGAAACCCTAAATATCTTTCCTGGACCACAACAGAATGGGAATGCAATGCTAGCTGATGTTCCTCACACAAGAGCTGTAGTGCCAAGGTCTGTACTCTCTGATATTGTGAAGGGGGCTTCTCAGTCCTCCGGGACAAGAGGAAAATTTATTTCCTTGCTGAGTAAGTAGCACACGACTTTCTTGAAGCTTTCTTCCAAGTCAAGATTAGGAAGGTCCCAGATGAGGATCTCCACCTGCCATGGGGTGTGTTTCAGTCAGACCATGATCCAGACAGAGTATCAGAACTAAATCCTTTTCCAGCAGCCTCAGTAATGAATCTGTTTTTACATTCCTGACAGCTGAATCCCACCCACCAAACAGGGCTCTTGACATAATGAGTATCTGAAAGGGCTGTCAAACCGTATCAAATCTTCTTCATATCACTAAACTCAACCCTATTCAAGGGCATCCCTTTATCTGTAAAAAACAGAAAACATAAAGGAGAGTCTAGAGTATTATTGCAATAACTACTGCCAGTGACAGAACAACAGCTATTAATCCAGGGGTTACTTTAAGGACTATATAGATTAACACAGATATGTTTACTCCATACCAGTTTCCATGACTGTGCCTCAGTATTACACTCAATCATTACTCTCTTTGAAGAGTCAATTCACTTGCTACCACCTTTACAGCCCTCAATGGCAGTCCCAAGATCATCAGTGGTAATCATCTTCACACAGAAATTCAAGCTGTGAACATCTGTGCTCCTCTTGCATAAGCTTAGAGCAGCCAAGAGAGAAGTTACCTACCCCTGAAAGCCTATACTGAGTTCTGCATCATCAGCGCTGGCTCCTTGTGGACAGTCTCACCTGAGAGCACAACTCATTTCCCATTTCAAACTGCCAGATTTTTTGCCCTTTGCTAGACCAGTCATGTTTAAACTGATAACCTCCACTTGCTTGCTCTCTTCCTTGCCCAATTAACAAGCTGGAAAGAGGAATCCAGCAAAGCCAGAGCCCAACTTTAACGTAAAATCTATGATTTTTGCCTCTCTTTGCTCCTGGAGGAGGAAGAGATTGAGAGATAAATAAGGAGATTGAACTACATTGGGAAATAACCTCAAGCAGAAATCCACCTCAGTTATGGAACTGGCCAGCGTAGACCTCTGAGAAACATGATCTTATGTTTTCAAAATTGAGTGAAAATGTTGCTGCTCATTTTTATGGCAGAAGTGTGGCCCTCATCTAATAAACCATAAAACATGACCCCTGTCTTCCCTCCACAAACAAACAGCAGCAGTCAAAGGAGGACTGTCATTATGCTCTGTCACTCACGTTCAGGCTCTTGGCTGCAGACCTCCAGTTCAGCCACAGATTTGGTAGCTTGTCCACAGAGTATAATTATATGCAGCAGATAAACCCCACCACCTCTATCCTCTGTACCAGAGCTCCAATGTACAGCTTCTCTTATATCCTTTACAGCTCTATTTGTAAAAGCTCACATCTAACCTGCAGACCACCATGGGAAATATTTGCTGAAGGAGACAGCTGACCTATCCTCTGCTTCTGCTTTTGATCCATCTGTCCTGTAGAAGCAAGGACATTTTTTAACAGCCCATCCTGTCACAATCCTGAATATTTTCTTGCAAATGAGTGTTCTGCAAGCACCTTCCTTACCAGAAATACTTCCATTTCTCAAGTAGCTCTTCTTCAGAATGGCCTGTCCCTGAAAGCTGGAGGTTGCTGTGGGTCTTCATAAATGAAGCACTTCAAAACAATGAGTCCTTGTACTGAAAGCTCTCAGACAAAGGTTTTCTTCTGGGACGAAGCCAGGTTTTGGGGTGATACCTTCAGAAAAGTTAAGCACTTCTTGTGCTGCTTTGCTAACATGTTTCATCTTCCTGCCTCACCTTTCTTTGGAAGTGTGTGATACAGCTGGACTGGCTAAACCAAGGTCAGTATCCACAGTTCAGGCTGGATAGTTCCCAACACTGAAACAACTCCTTACCCCATGTCACAAACAATGCACACCTATGCATTCATATGTATCTCATGCTCTCATACTAAATAGCGTGTTTCCAGCTTAGATAACTCCTTTGGAGATATTATACCACAGGAAGCAGAAGTTCTTCCCTCCAAACACAAAGCTGGTGGTTTTGCTCTGTAGCAAGTCTGCAATGGAGAAAGATTATCTCATCTCAACACCTAATGACTGTTAACGAGCTAATGGAAACTCTCCAGTTGATGGGGCACTAGTTTTGGCTGTCCTGTTGTCACATGCAGTGCACATGTACATATAAATGTCTTGTCTTCCCCCTGACAAGGTATTCAGTTTGAATTGCTTGAACTAGTAACTCAGAGCAGAAATCATGGGCAAGGGCAGGAATCAGCTGCTTCTAACACACTGAAGAGCTTAGAGACTAGACTGAGGGTAGAGGTAAAATTCCTATCTCCATCAACTCCTTACACCTTTTCCTCAAATAAAAACATACCTTCAAAATCCTTTTATTTTCAAAACCCAAACACTGGTTTTGTCTTTCTCCTAAATCAGAGAAAAAAGCAAGAATCAGTATACTGCCCATCTCTGAGACACGATGTTTCGCTAGACTGAGGGTAGAGGTAAAATTCCTATCTCCATCAACTCCTTACACCTTTTCCTCAAATAAAAACATACCTTCAAAATCCTTTTATTTTCAAAACCCAAACACTGGTTTTGTCTTTCTCCTAAATCAGAGAAAAAAAGCAAGAATCGGTATAAAGCCCATCTCTGAGACATGATGTTTCGTGCTGTTCTCTCCACAGGGCCTACATGCCAAGCATGCTTTCTGCTTTACCTATTTACCTTATGTACTCCCTATTTAGATGACATTTCTCAGGCACTTGAGCAACTCACAGCCATGATCACCGCATCCTCTTTCAGGAAAAGCTGATACCCCTACTTGCTGCAGAGGAAAGAGGCACAAAGTAGTTCAAGCACTTGTCTGCAGTGGCACAAGTCATCTCAGACTCACTTTCCAGTTAGTGGAGAGTTGGTCAATACCTGCCTTCGGCCAGCTCAATTAGGCCCTGGAAGCTCTTATTTCTCTTCACTGACTGTAAAAGGAGACCCCTCTGACTAGTGCATCTGCACTATAGACATAAATCTAACAAAGGTATAACCCACCCAGGAAGTGTATTGTTGATCAAGGACTGTTAAGTCAGAGCTAACCTAGGGAAGATAACCCTTCCTGTTTAATTCTTTCCCTGAAGTCACATGTATGCAAAGCACATGAAGGAAGCAGAGGACAAAAATTATGCAATCATGTCGGCGTTTCCTTTGTCATTTTCCTTACCTATCAGATTTAACGTTTGCAAAGCTGCCTTTGAACTCCAGCAAATAGCTTGCCTTGATATCCAGATGCAAATATCATTGTTTGTTAAGTGAGCTGTAAATGAATTTCATAGTTCATCCCAAAGCTGCCACACATGAGCACAGTGAAGCTAAAAGCCCCAGCTGGAGTTTTCTCTGTTGTAGAAAGATGAACAGAGCAGGATCACTCAGCCTTCTTATCTGCAGTGACAGCAGCCTGCTCCTCCTGCCAGAGACCAAAAGAGAGGTGTCAGACCGGACTTCAGTGTGAAAAGGGAAGCCTGTCACATACAGACAGAAGGCATCTGGGCTGCTTCCTGAGGAAAGTTTAACAACTAGGCACACCAATGGAAACCCTTTCTTGCCCTCCAGGGCTTGACATAGCAATTAAATAACAGACTGCGCAAAAAGGAAACTAAATGGAGAGACAGGGAAAAGCTCAGACACAAAAGATCATAACCCTTTACAACCTGAAAGCTGCAAACCAGAATTTCTTAAGCCTAGTATCTCTACATCTTCTTCTATAAATGTGGTGATGGTCTTCCAAATGGTATACAGGATCTTTTGGAGATATACGTAGGACTTAAGAAAATGAAATGGATGTAAAGTATCACCTTTTCTAGATACCACATCAAACTCTCTTAAAAGAGATTGTTAAAACACTCTGTGGCATACAAGAGATTTGGCATGGTACAACACATACTACTTTTAAATGTCTAAATATAGTCTATTGTACCTTTTGTGTCCTCCTGGAATCAAGTTGCTTAAGCATCAAAAAAAGGAAAGGAAGTGATTGATTTCTACTTAGTTTACCTAGAGTTCTGATAGAAAGGTATTTATTTATTTGTATCAGCGGTTCTTTGCTGATCTTAGCACAAGAAGAGGTTATAAACCCGTGTCATGGAAAGGACTTGCATCTCACACAAGAAAGTGAAAAGTGTTTCTGGAAGAAAGCAAAAAGTGAAGTTCCATTTAAAGTAAAAACAAGATAACACTTCTTGACCATGAGTTACTTCATCCAAAGTCTTAGTTTCCCCTAAGTGGTCAAAAAATTTACGTCAGAATTTCATAAAACTAAAGTATCTGAAACTTTACAAGAGATACTGCTTCATACAGAAAGTGCTCCTGAAATAGCCTTTGCACATGAACCTGCCTTCCAAGAAACTGGATTTAAGCTGGAGCCCAGCGACGCAAAGACAAGTCAGCGTGACAAAGCCACCTTTCACACCGCGGAAGGGGCGCGCTCCCCGCCCCGGCCCGCTCCGCCGGCGGAGGCGCCTGCCTGGGCGAGGAGGAGGAGGAGGAGG